>NW_019393001.1:235552-252802 GCF_000648675.2 Cimex lectularius
AGTCCAGATTGCGTTAATCGGGGATCGACAAAATTATCAATCTGAAAAGGAATAAAAATATGGAAATAGACCAATAATCATTTAAACAAAGGGAAGAGCTTAAGAACAAGTCGAAAGTATGCCAGGGATATCTTCGGGTATTTAAAGGATTTTTCCTTATTCTTTTATATAAAAATGTCAGAAATGGTGAATTTTGTGTACCCCTTCACCTCCTAACTTCCAAAAATCGCCAAAAATGAAATTTTCGGCCGATCAAGCTGGTTTTAATCTCATTCGATGCAGAAATTAATCCTCTACAGATGTTGTTTCGAGCTGTTTTATGGTCAAGCTAACGGTTTACTAACAATTTCACGAATAAGGTCAAAAAACGTCGTTTTTCATGGTTTCTTGCCTATAGCTCGGAACTGAAGGGTTTGCGGACACAGGTTCATAGGATCTTTTTTACTCAGCGTTCAATTTCCTATAAGATCTGGAAGTGTGGCTGAATCGATTGGGGCCACCCTGTATAGCCTGACACAAAGTATCCTATAGTTCATTATGTGTGGTGATTAGTAGAGTACTCTCAACACGACACGCAAGAATGGCACAATTATACAGAAGAAAACACTTTGAGCCCTGAAGATGATCTCAATAAAGATCGAAACGTTGGCACGACAAAGAAAATGTTTTTCTGAAACCTACATCACACCAGACCACATCTCACGATGTCTGAATAATAGTTCATTATTTTGGTGGTTCAAAGCTCAGCAAAAACAACTTACTCAAACATTATGCAGCATATAAAGACTGGCAAACCTATGTATCACAGAGGCAAAGAAAACAACCCCTTCAATTGTACTAGAAGCACTGCGAAGCCTACTACCATTGGAAATATTTGTACAAGGATAAGCGATGAAAAGTTCATTTAGGCTCCAGAAACAATAAAATTCGATGGGAACCAAACCCTCCGGGAACACAATAATAATTAACAAAATCAAACAAATTCATTGAAATGTGGGCTAACAGATGGTTCGGGAAACACTCTTTACAACTTCCTAAAAAGTCTCAACAGATTACAAAGGAGAACAAGCATTCAGGAGGACATCAGATGCAACGATATGGTTGGTATACTGGTATACTGGTATAAGTATACTGATGGCTCCAAAACAAATGAAAGGACAGGATCAGGCGATTCGTATCTACGCAACATGGGCATATTCAATGAACACCCCCATTTGTAGGTTATTCAGTGAGGTGAAGAAACAGTCATCTATGCCAACTTTGAATGTGAAGCAACCGCTCAACGGACAGACAACCTGGCATAAACGAAAACCCAGGGAAAGAATTGTAATAACGACTGTCAATAACCAATATTTGTTAAGAGAAGGATCGAGTCGATTGCACTGAATCTGGGAATATATAATAAACCAGAAGGCTGCAGTGCTTGAGGAACAAAAATCCCACTAGGAGTACCATCATCATCAGAGAGAGAGTCGTGGATATATCAAAAATAAGAATACAAAAAAAAAATATAGAGATAGATTAACAATAAACTGAACATAGAAAGAGAAGAAATTTCTTTTTGGATACAAATATACAACTGAACTAGTTTTAGAGAAAAAATATCTTTCAAAATTGAGCCATCATCATTTTAAATACTTCAAGTAAAAAACTAATGAAATATTTTATTCAACGATAAATAATTATCGAACGATGCAACTGGATTGACGGCATCAAAAAAATGACTAAATACGTATAAATTAGTCTGAACATAATGTAAAGGATTTGAAGAATTTAATCCGTTGGAATGATCATTAATAATCTTTGCGTGGAGGTTGAAAATGATAGAAAATTAACCTGACCCCGGGATTTTGCCAATTAGCAATTGCAGTGATTATTTTAAAGGGATCGTGTTGACTAGCTGGATTCTGGATATCATGTATTTCCGTAATTAGGTACGAGTTGGAATATCAAACTTCAGTTTTGTTAGAAATATACATGAATATTATTTTTTTTTTAGAAAATGTTGAAAAAATGCGTTGTAAGTACTAACAACGGAAAAGAATGTGAGGCAGGAAATTGAAGCCGCAAACAGGGCTAGATGACGATCTAAATAGATAGACATAGAGGTAAATATAGATAGTGAAATGGATATAGGTAAGGAACAGTTGATTGATTAATTGATATATATGAACAAATACCGATATATATGTACATAGAAGGAATGATGTACAAAAATCGAAACAACGACTATTGAGATGATATTGAGGTGGGTGGGACAGGGATAGATTTATAAAAATAAAGACAGATAGATAGATAGATAGATATATATAGAGAAAGAAAGAGAAACAGAATGACATAATTTGGGGTACATGAAAAAAGTAAGAAAGTGTGCGGGTGATAGGGGGTGTTTCAAAGAGAAAAAGTGATAGAGCGAGAGAGAGAGAGATAGAGGGAGAGGGAGAGGGAGAGGGAGAGAGAGAGATAGAGAGAGATAGAGAGAGAGAGATAGAGAGAGAGATAGAGAGAGAGATAGAGAGAGAATAAGTGAGAGAAAGAGAAACAAAATGACATAATTAGGAGTACATGAAAAAAGTAGGAAAGTGTGCGGGTGATAGGGGGTGTTTCAAAGAGAAAAAGTGATAGAGCGAGAGAGAGATAGAGGGAGAGGGTGAGGGAGAGGGAGAGAGAGAGAATAAGTGAGAGAAAGAGAAACAGAATGACATAATTAGGGGTACATGAAAAAAGTAAGAAAGTGTGCGGGTGATAGGGGGTGTTTCAAAGAGAAAAAGTGATAGAGCGAGAGAGAGATAGAGGGAGAAGGAGAGGGAGAGAGTGAGAAAAATAGAGAGAAATACAAAAAGACAGTCAGATACAATGACTTCAGTGAGGGTAAAGATAAAAAAAAAAAATATATATATATATATATATATATTACGTAGGGTAGGCGACCAAGACCCGAGGGGTTAAATGCCTGGGTAGACTCGTACCCCATCCCTAAAAGGTCCAGGACTTGGTCGGCTCACGTGTCCTGCATAAATCTCTTGGACTTGTTCACGAACCGCAAGATTTTGGACCGTTTTATATCGGTGAGTGAGTTGGTGATGTCCGCTCCTTCAAAGATTTCAAATCTAGACCTAAAAGAGGGTAAAGACCAACATCCGGGCGTTAGTGGGATGAGATGGAGAATAGGATGAGAGGATGGGAATGCTTCAGCGAAATTGTGAAAGAAAGGACAATTCTGATAAGAATCATATCATTAATATATATCGCACCTAGCTGTCAACAACGTATTTTTATGATATTGAAAGAATGTAATTGAAAGGTCGATACAGGAAATAAGGAGGAAAGTGTGAAGGAAATGCCACAGAACGCATATGCATCTTTAAGTACGATAAACCAGGTAAAGTTCATCGTGTATCATTATCGATAATCCATCTATTGAATTCTTCAACTGCGAATTAATAAGGTTGGATTTATGAAGCGGAGTAGAAAAACGCACTGAAGAGTAAAAAGTGAGATACAATGTTCTATTTTTAACGAATAATAGAATTATCAAATTAGAGAATTATGCGGCCATATAAAGGTACCGGAAAGACAAATATGGGTTTAAATCAATAGTCGACAACCTTGGCAACCGGTTGGTAGTACGATTTTCAAATATAGGAAAGGCGGTTAAGGTGGAGCCGGAGGAAGTTGTCGCCGCCGCCCAGTCTGCCAAACAGGCTAACAGCCGATGTTAATTGCTTCTTCTCCATTGAGGACTTGTCGCAAATGAAGGCCGTGGGAAGGTTGACTTTCCCAGACAGTCCACTCGGAATATGTACGTTAACGGTTCACTCATAGATTCGAGAGGGTTTGCCGACGGATGTCCTATTTCTGGTCCGGCTTCCGACTTCCTTTCCGGGGATCGGAAGACTGCTTGACGCCAAGCGACCATAAGTTCGCCCGGACTGATATCTCCATCTTCGCCGAGTAGGTACTGTGGTGGAAAAAAGAGTGAACACTCCTTATATCAATGTCAAGTTGTAAATCAATCCAGACGGTTGGTTTTATATCCTCCAAAACGGCAAATGTACTAAAGAAATGTTTGTATTCATCTAGAAGGTTTTTGAAAATCTACCTTCGCAAAATTATGCAAATCAGGATATTTATCGTGATGAAAAAACTGCCCAAGCGGTGCAGTGCATAATTTTATTACATATGAAAGTTGATGTGGTTGTAGAAACTTTCAAAAACGATAGTTAGACTTTTGCTATTAAAAAATATAAATTATTATATAAGCTTATATTTTTTTTTTGAAAAAAAAGCATTGCTCTAGATGGTGTAATCTTTGTACAACACAACTTGTCATTTTTTATTCAAATTTAAAAACAAAAACATTTGTTCTATTTTGGACAGTGACAATACTAGAAAATATTTTCAGAAATGTGAATTTATTGTGGACAGAAAACAGTTATTTTAAGATTCAATTTTCATAAATAAAATCTAAATAATTCAACATAATCAATATTCAAAATTGTCTTTGGGAAAACACTCAAAAACGTTTTGACTAATTATCTTCATCCTGCCCAAATTCTTGATCTAAAAAAGTCTTGTTAATTTACAAAAGTAACAGTACATAAATATAAGAAAATATTGGACTTTTTGGAAATTTCGTTTATGCCACTACTGATACCAAAATCGACTATTTTTGTGTGTTACATCAAATTGAATGTTACTAGACATTTTTGACTTTTGTTAGCCAGTTTCGATTCGTTGTTACTTTTCGCTTGTTATATTAGAACAAATAAAGCTCCTTAATGTTAATACTTTTCTATCCTGTGAAATATCTTTAAACTGTTAAATCATATACTGGAGAGAAAAATTACAATGATTCTGGATGTTTTGATTGAAAATTTCTGATGATGGCAGAAGGAAAATAATTTCATACTGTACACTAATGTATAAGTAATTAAATAACAATTCAAGTGGTATTTCTATTTAATGCTTGTAAGGCTTAACTTACTTAAAGATACTAACCTCAATAAATAAATAATTATAATATAGAATATAAAAAAACTTAATTTCAAGTAGAAGTTTTCACTTATAAAACAAAATAATATTATTTTCATAAATAATCGAATTGTGAATTTAAAAATAATTAATATTGCTGAAGATGAGCAAAATTGTAGTTAATATTATTCTATACAAAAGATTGTATCTTGTTAGATTATTTATTATTAGCAGGTTGTCACAGCTCCGCCATGGCCAAGCGACTCCTTTATGTGCAGATGGGTATTGTAAGTAAATTAATTCACTGTAACCAATAACTTATCATAAATTAATAATTTAAACACGGCGAACAAATACTACATCGGGCCCATGATTTTCATCTTCACTAAAAGTAAATAGCATAACGTAAATTTGGCCGAAAAGGCACTATCTCCCAATAAAATTTCATTTTCTCGTTCCATATTTTTGGAAAAACAAACATGAAAGAGAGAAAGGCAGAGCGAGATAGAGATAGAGATAGAGAGAGANAGAGAGAGAGAGAGAGAGAGAGAGAGAGAGAGAGAGAGAGAGAGAGAGAGAGCCTTGAAAGAGATTCTAAAAGCATGAGGGTGAAAAATAGAAGAAAGGTCACAGGTAGAAAGAGCTTATATTTGCTGCGTGTTTTCCTTCTTATTTTTGGATATCTCTTAATGTGGCTTAGGTTATTTAAGCTTTTCTGAAACATTTACGTTTTTATTTAGATGAATTTCCAGGTTGTTATTTCACCCACCCTGGGAGTCGTGGCCCACTATGTGTGGAACTACGATGACGACGGGTGGTACAGTGTGGTTTGAGACTCGAGACCCCGAAACGGCTCACCTCGTGTTCTCATCCATGGCCCTTTTTCGCAATCCGAGTTCCTTCATTCTATCCTGTGACCCCTCCCAACCCTTGGTTGCAAGGGGGGGTATCCGGGCACAAAATAAAGGTGCAGCCCAGAGGGCGTGGCAACCTCTCTAAAGCACAAGCTGTACTTGTGTCGGCCTAGGGTCGGCATGGGCGGCGGGTGTCTTAGCAGAGTAATACGAGGGCCAGTGCACTAGATCCTGTGTGCATAGACGGGGGAGGGTATATGGCCATCTGTACCACGGGGTAACTAAACATTCCAAATTCAGCCCTAGTTACACTGAGAATGGATTCGTGGTGGCGCGTGGTGACGCCCCTGGCGGGAACTTAGACAGAGGCCGTCTTCTATCTGTGACCTTCGTGAAGCTTGCGTATGGCCAGCGTAATTACCCTCGGCCTCACGGGAGACGTTGAGACCGGACGACAGCGTGTAAGTGTTGAGGACGCGATGATCATGTTGAATAGTCCCTCGAATGCGTGAGTAAGCGAACGGAAACGGGAAGTGAATCGGTGTCTCTGACTCGAGTATGCTTTGCATTATTGTGCGTATGACCGGCGTGGTACCCTTGGGGAAGCGAAGGAGCGGACCACCTAGGCTGAGCCTATGGCGTCCCTCGAATGCGCATGGCAGGTGTAGGCTGAGCTCGATAAGAGAATTTACCGTAGGCGGTGCTCATCTAGGGTGTGGTTAGCAATTCCACTTTAAATTAAACCGCTGCCGGGGCGTTCCCGAAGTTTCTAGGCTAGGGGAGCTCCTATACTCAGGAAGATAGAATGGCCTTCTCTATTTAGGGAGTATGCGGGAGAACAGGCTGATGTATTTCGGCCTGTTAGCTCTTTGCGTGCGGCATACGACCCGATGCACAATGCGGGCCTGACCATTCGGAGTGGATAAGCGGAGAGCGAGGTTTTCTCGGCCCTTATGGGCTGGGGCGCCTCTACACCAATGCTGCGACGGTAACACCATTCCGTCGTATGCGGAGGTGCGTTAGCTCTCATCTTGAGAATCAAAACGTCCGATAAGGCCAAATAGGCCAGGTGCGGAGGCTAAAGATCCTCTTATCTTGTTGACGATGAGTTCTCGGGAACGGAATCCCCAGTACATTTTTAATGAGCCTCGACTGATGACTCCTAGTTTGATTGAATTTTGATTATTTTATGAATAGATTATTACCATAGAAGAGAGTGCAAGTAAAAACGAACAAAAAGAGGGAAAGAGAAGTAGTTAAAGGTATATATAAATATACATGTGCCTCATGAGAAAGAAGAAAGACCTGTTTTGTTCTCATTTCATCGTTGATACGTCCAAATCTATCAATCGAAAATTGTTTCGTGTTATTCTCAAACAACTGCACGTACTTCAAACAACAATCATGACTGGCGAGTAATGATTCATATCGGCCGACTGTTTTGCGAAGTGCTCGTCTTTTACTCACGCAAGTTTAGAAAACTAAGCCCTTTTATACACAAATGTATCAAAGATTGCAAGGTCAATGTAATCTTTGTTTATAATTTATTGTGTTGAATGTATATGTTGATAAATTAATTACCGGTTAGGTTAGATGTCGAACACACCTAAATTTCTCCATTGGTTGTCATAGTTATAAAAATAAACATTTTTTGGCGAATTATAACGGACAGAAGACGGCTTTAGACTTGGTTGTCTGAGCTGCTAGGGAATTTAAAAAAATATCAAGATCATGGGCGAACCAATTGTACAAAACTGCAAGTCGAGTCTTAAATTATCCACACTTTGCCAAATAACAAACGGTCATCATCATGAACCTCATGAGTCCAACACTTTGCAATTTTCTCCAATAGAAATTATTTAATGTTAAAAAAAATAACCTGCATAAAAATTACATTTAGACTGAGGATTTTAGTGCTCGGACCAGAAAATTAGATGGAATAGTAGTGCATTACTGATAAGGGTCAATCATACACTCATCATTAGTACGAAATGTTCACGAAACGTAATAAACAACAACGAACTAATCTAAAAAACATACTGCACATTGCGTGACATCAATCGATCAATAGACGGATCATAGATTATACTTATTTCTAATGAATGATATAAATCTTAAGCCAATAGAAAGAGCTCTTCACGTTACTGTAAGTTATCCGGATGGTAAAATTGAGTAGAAAGCGAAATATCAACACACTTCGATCACATGTATAATTATGGAAATTACACTATATATCACATTCGGTACGCTATAGACAGTCTGACAAATAATATTTCAAAAAAACAAAAGTATTAATTTTTTTATATATTTTACTAAATACATTAAAAAATGTATATATATGTTAAATTGTCAAATTTAAACGATTAACATTAGTTTCGATTAGATGACCATTTTAGTATTTATTTAAGGACAGCATTGAATTATATTGGCTTAATTGACTTGAAACTACTAACTGTACACGTTTTAACAATTTACTATTCGCATCACGTAGTTTCGTTTTCCCTTCCTAAAGTGAGTGTATTTATTGGCGAGAATGTGTGAGTGTATGGGTGGGTGGTGGACGGAATATCTAGTACACCACAGACCCACCAAACTAGGATAGATATCTCTTTGTGTGTTTTGGGTAGAATGAATGTATTTATTGGCGCGAAAGTGAGTGTGTATGGGTGGGTAGTGCAGGAATATAGAGTACTCCACAGACTCACCGATTTAGGTTAGTATTAGGCTAAAATATCTTTTAGAGTGAATGGGCGGAGGCACTGCTGTAATATTAAATGCGCCAGTGGTTTTGCATTTATTTTATTTGTAAATACAGAATGATTGGTTACGGTTTGAGTGAATGTATTTATTAGTGCGATAGTAGTGTATGCATGGGTTCTGTGGTGGAATATCGAGTACCCCATAAACCCACCAACCTAGGTTAATATTTTAGATTAATTGTAATTTTAATTGTACATAATGTATGGATGTAATTATTAGCGTGAACGAGGGCGGGTATTCAGAAGAATATCGAGTACTCTGAAACCCGCATATAGGCTTGGCTAGGATTGTATGTTAGTGAATGAGATAGTTTCAGAGCCTTTTCACCACGTGTGGGAGAGCTAAAATGTAGAAATAACGTCCCAGAACACAACCAGAAAGATGCCAGACTTTCTACAGAAAAGCTAACTTAAAAAAAATATAAATAAATAAAAAAAATAAATTTTTAAAACGTGAGATGGAAGAAATGTGAGGTGCTGGCAATAGCCCAAGCAGCTAGCCGACCGAAAAATAAATATAAAATAAAATAAAAAATAAAAAACTATTGGCATATAAGAATTATTGACCATTATTAATTGGCTAATTTATATTAAAGATAAGTTTAAAAAATAAAAATTAAGTAACTCCTGTTTTTGTGAAGAGGTGTTTTTTCTTTGTAGCTATTAATTATTAATTATGAGTTAATGTTTGTCAAATCTGATTATAATATTGGCTATTTTAAAAGTTTGCCCTTTGTGAATGTCTAAATATTTTTTCTGCCATTTTTATTTGCATTTAATTACGATATGCAAACAATAAAATAGAATAGGACAATTATATAACGTATTTACATAAAGAACATGAAAATCATACTTCAATACAAAATAAAAATGAGAGTAGAGAGAGAGAGAGAGAGAGAGAGAGAGAGAGAGAGAGAGATAGTGAGGAGAGAGAGGGAGTGAGTGAGGAGGTAGAGAGAGGAGAGAGGGTGAGAGAGAGGAGAGAGAGGAGAGAGGGTGAGAGAGAGGAGAGAGATTGAGTGAGTGTGAGGGGGAGAACGAGAGAGAGAGGTAGAGAGATTGAGTGAGTGTGAGGGGGGAGAAATAGAGAGAGAGAGAGATAGTGAGGAGAGAGAGGGAGTGAGTGAGGAGGNAGACAGACTGATTGACAGACCGCCGGCGAGAAAAAAATTTGTGAGACAAATATGAAGAAAAATCGTTCGAAAGATGTTTATGTTATTAAAAATTAGGTATTTTTATTAAAAACTTAATAAATACAAAGTAATAAAAAGGCTCTAAGCGATGTGATGTTGCACTAAATTATTATTGTAAGCATCCATTTTGTCTGGAGCGTTATGAAATCACCTTTTTCTAGTAATATTGATCCACCGTTTTTATTAAATTGTTTCATTCTTGTCTTTCCGAAGAGAAATCGACCGATGAACCCTCGTAGCCCAGCGGAATATAAATTTTCCAGTCTTCCCCATTCCCGAGGATTAATTATACCCTTGTTAATTTTTTTTTATTATAGTGTTTGACAGGCTACCGCGGCCGTATTTGGTTTGGGTACATCGACGCGGGGCTGCTCCCACAACACGAGAAACCGGGTGGCAAGACCATGTTAACAGATCGAGGCAATTATAGTTCTAGGTGGAAGAGGAAGGACGAAGTCGTCTTTAACGTAACCTGCTTCTCAGATACATCGGCCATATGCCATAAAATAAAAATCAGCCCTTGACTCTAATGAGAAGAGGTCGAAACGAACGGTTTTCCCGTGTGACTTTATCAACTTAAATCCTTGAATGTAGAATTAAACGTTGTTTCTTAGAAAATTGAAATAGAGATAAACTAAATTACGAGATTTCTTCATAGAGTCTGCAGGATGAGGAAGATGTATTTTGTACTCTCACCTGGTTTAAACAATAAACAAATAATTACGCCATTGGGTCACGTGATCGGATTTCTCCAAGCCGATTTCAACAAGATTTTGAAGGTAGATCAGGCAATAAACCTTTTGATCATTTGCCAAGTTTCGTCAATTCTGGTTATTCAGATATCAGATATTTAAGGAATAAATTTAAGGACTCTTCTTAACAAGCAATACACATTATTATTTTATCATTATTATTATATATATCATTCTATTAATATATATATTATTATTATTATTCTCGTGTAGAAATGTGTGGTGATTAGTGACCGTTAGTCGATAATTATTCGGAAATCGTGAGATGCGGTCTGGTGTGATGTAGGTTTCAGAAAAACATTTTCTTTATCGTGTCAACGTTTCGATCTTCATTGAGATCATCTTCAGAGCCTGGGATTACAAACATTGTTTAAATTTAACCAAAACATGTAGGATGTGGAAAAAAGTGAATTTATACAATGCAAAAAATATTTTTTACATTCAATCAAAGTATTTTTACTCACTTCGAGTGATTCCCGATTCTCAAAGTGAGTAGAAATACTTTGATTGAATATAAAAAATATTTTTTGCATTGTATACATTCACTTTTTTCCACATCCTACATTGTTTTGTTAAATTTAAACAATGTTTGTAAATCCCAGGCCCTGAAGATGATCTCAATAAAGGCCGGAACGTTGACACGATAAAGAAAATGTTTTTCTGAAACCTACATCACACCAGACCGCATCTCACCATTTCCGAATAATTATTATCATTATTTTAAACTTATGATTGGGCCGGAATTATCCGCTATTGATTTAGAACAAAAATTGATTGATTAGGTCTTATTGTTTAACTTTTCTGTCAAACTTAATAATATTCTGTCTCTAAGCTTTTCAGATTTCAAACAAAATGTGTTTCTATGGTTCCTGCATAAAGAAATACATGTTGAAGTTTTCTTCTGGATGATATTTTTTTATAAAGATTGATTAGTACTTAAAAAGTAAAATATTCGACCAAGTTGAGTAAATTTCTTTTGATTTGTTAGTAACATTTAAGTAGTCGTTTAGTACCCGGGTTGAGGCCAGAATCTCCCGTCTTGATTTATGAAAACCTACATTTTAGATTTGGGAAAACTTTACAATCATTCTAAAAGTAATTAAAATCATCATCTCACTTGGACACTTGATCAATGATGGCTCTTATCTTCACTGATGAATGCCAGGTCGGTTTGTGGCAATCAGATGACCGGGACCATGGGAGAAGACGAGAATAAAGCTGCCATGCGTGAATCGTAGCCTCTTCAAAGACATTCAGTTATGGTATGGGGTGTGGAATCAACGTCCATCCCCGTACCGAACTGATTATCATAGTACGAACCTGTGACTGCTCTTAAGTATGTTGAAGATGTTATTCTGGAAGCTGTCGTCCCATTCGCTCCATTTAATTGGGGACAACTTCGTGTTAATATATGATGATGTTCGATTGCACGTAGCTCGGTTGACCTTACTTTAGGATATGGGGATTACTGACCTTGATTACAATGACCTGGCCAGTTCTCTTGGCACGAATAAAATAATAATCATCATAAGCGTCGAACAGCTTCAAACCGTTCTTGTTAAAAAATGGATTCTGTTTCTCCAGACGAAATTCCGTCTCTTATTTACTCAATGCCTAGGATGCTTAGGCTCTCCGGGAGGCCTGATGAGGTAATACGCGTTATTAAGAGTAAAACCTCGAAATAAATTGTTAGAAATGTGTGGTGATTAGTGGCCGTTAATCGATAATTATTCAGGAATCGTGAGATGCGGTCTGGTGTGATGTAGGGTTCAGAAAAACATTTTCTTTATCGTGACAACGTTTCGATCTTTATTGAGATCATCTTCAGGGCCTGGGATTTACAAACATTGTTTAAATTTAACAAATACATGTAGGATGTGGAAAAAGTGAATTTATACAAGGCAAAAATATTTTTTTAATTTATATTCAATCAAAGTATTTAAAAACTTTTTTTGCATTGTTGCAAGAAACGAAAACTGAATAGATTTATTCTCGAAAATAAACTATTAGGTAGATGTGTGTGGTGTTTAGTGACCGTTAATTAATGATTATCTGGAGATGGTGAGATGCGATCTGATGTGACGGAGGTTTAGAAAAACATTTTCTTTATGGTGCCAACGTTTCGATCTTTATTGAGATCATCTTCAGGGCTCAAAGTGTTTATCTTCTGAGTAATTGTGCCATTCTTGCGTGTCGTGTTGAGAGTGCCAGTCGCATCTCACGATTCCTGAATAATTATAAATTGTTAGTTATCACTAAATAATTTTACCTTGTTTTGTTGAATTTTCTTTCAAATGATCATAATTGTATGATTATGAAAACTCATGATTTTTTGATCTTGTTTAATTGGGAAGTATGGTGTAACGATATAAATACATATAGTTTGAAATAAACAATACGAGTATCCGATTTTGTTGTCTTTGAGTGTATTATTTCCTCATATAGCAAGAATTTTCATTTTCTTTTTTATGTAAGGTTTTTGGTTGAGATAAAAAGTCAGCGTCATGAGCGGGATTCGAACCCACGACCTTCCGCTAAATACGCCGCTGCTGTACCACTTGAGCTATCGTGACTTCGATCCTTTCTGACCCCAATTCTCCATCTTTATTGTAAAATATATTAAATTATTTATGTTTTTTGATTGTTACTATTCCAAAGGTTTATTCTTGTTCCGAGGTTGTAGAAAGCTAACCGGATGCAGATTTTAGAGGAACATCCTACAATTCGTCATTTTCTCTTGTGGTCCACAAATTTGATGTGTCACCCTTCCTAATTAAAGAAAGAATGTGCATTTTAAGTCTATGGAATTTTAATAGTTTTATAAATGGAATGAATTTTATAATAGGGAACATTCAAGTCCTTGTTACCACTGGCCCTTATGGAGGCGCTGATTCATGTGAGCTGAACGTTGGTTGTTCGCTTAGCTCGACTATGGCCAAAGGCCCATTATTCACTATTGCGACAAAACGCAAGCTTGGTACGTCCCTCCGTCCATTACAAATCGTCTGTCCCAGTTTTCCCATTGGCCGTGGTACTCTCTCTTTCTCCGTAATGGCGCTGTCTCTGACGGGTGTTTTTTTATTTTTTTTTTCACGTGACGCACCCGCGAATTGTTTAAAAGAAAAGAACAAAACGATGCAACCTTAAAACACATCCCTACAGAATATACGAATCAAGTATAAAAGAATAATTCGGCAGATGGATTTTCAGCTTTGACGTACCAATCGATATTCAGGGGAGAGTGATGGTTTCAGAAAACACTCCAAGGTGAAACATCATTTATTATGAACGTTCGAGAACTAATAAAATCAATCCTTTCTACTCAAGATCCATTCATACAGAAAGGTATTGTCGTGTTGCGTACAATAAAACTGCGTCTAAGATTCTAAAGCACCCATTCAAAGGGTACAATTCAGAACTTTTGTTTTGATTCGGTCCCTTGTTCCCGTTAAGGGTAAACACTTCTCAAAACGTATGACCGATTAATGGTTTTCTTTCGACTAACATTTTGGCGGATTACGTATTTTATTGAGCACTCAGTGTGAACGTAAATAAAATAAAATTGGATCACTTATTACTACAAATAGTACTTTTTTCAACGCCAAGCTTTCGACCATTTTTATTGTCTTCCTCAGGGCACTACAGAGACAGATAACGTTTAATAAAATAATACAATTTTTTATTTCATTTTGGCTCACAGATACTCAATCCTGGAACTGCGTTATCGAAACATAAACATACTAAAAGTCATGGTTTTGGTAAAGTCAATATCATGACCACAGAGAAAAATACAGTCGCCGCCATGTGAAAGAGTTGATTTAATTACCAGGATAGGAATTCGTGCAATTTAAAAACTGATATTAATGTTTTGAGTAAAATATACAATGAATTTTAGAACAGGACAAGGCCTGGACAAGGAAGCCTGGTATCCAAAACGGAAGTCGGAATATTTTTCCTCCTTAACTTTCTGTTAAAACGTTAATATGTAATTCATTTTATTAAGGTCTTTAGTTGAGATAAAAAAGTCAGTGTCACGAGCGGGATTTGAACTTTTTTATTTCAACTAAAAACCTTAATTAATTGAAAATAATTTATTGGTCAAGAGGACCACGAAATATAATGGATTTAATAAGTAAAACGAAGTATATCTTCACTAAAGCTCTCCGTGGCCATTTCATTTGTCGCCGAGAATCAAATAGATTACACGACATTTGAAAAATGGCAAAAAGGAGGGCAAATTCGAAAGGTGGGGTTCAGATGGGAAGTTAGTGCCCGAAGGGATCGAAGTCACGATAGCTCAAGTGGTAGAGCAGCGGCGTATCTTGCCGAAGGTCATGGGTTCGAATCCCGCTCATGACACTGACTTTTTTATCTCAACTAAAAACCTTAATTTATTGATAGATATTAATTGGTCAAGCGGACCACGAAAACTAGTGAATTTAATTTGTAAACTAGAAAACATGCAGTTAAGCATCATAGGCATATTTTTACTTACCCCATTTCTGTGATATGAATAATGAATTTAAAAGAAAACTCCATTATAATAGATTTTTGAGCGTTTTATGTTTTTGGTAGAACTTATTTTTAGCACGTGACATAGGTAATTTCTATTTTTGTATGATAATTAAACACTCTTCCACTTAAAGTAATGTTTTTTTAATTTAAATATAATACGAGCCAAATATGATTAATTTATTGACAATTAAATAATCAACAAGGACAAATTAATCATAGAAGAAATTAATTCGAAAGCTATAATCGAAACTTTTTATGGCCGAGTCGTAAACAATAGCCAAAAAAATATGTCAAACGATGACGTTTTTAATCTGTGCAATCCATTTGCGACCAGAATAAAATTTGGATGTGTGAATTATTTATAAAACCGATATCCCAGAAAGAAAATGAAAAGTTTGATATCCTCGAAAAGGCTTTCCTGACGGTTGATAATTTTTATGCCCTAAACGGTAAATTTGTCATAATTTTATTATTTATCTTTTATCGAGTTTGACTACGAGCAGATAGATAATTAATTTATACAGTGGTTTTGTTGATTATTATTGTTCGGTTTGGTCAAAAGAAGTCCTACTAATGTTATTAGTACTTTTTCGCCGGTAGCAAAGTTGTTTTGAATGAAATCAAGTTTTGCTCGCTCAACCTCACCGGAGTAACGACCGCTCCTAATACTCATGATTATCGATCTGCTTCGACCAGAATGAAGGGAGTCTAGATGGTAGGAATGTTTCTATATTATTTAGAGACCATGTCGTGAAGTTTTCCTTGTTTTTTAATGAAGAGGTGTGAGGAGGCGCCAAACTAATCCCATTTTGGCAAAATGCCTCCGCGATTCAGGGAGTTTTCCATCTCCGCAAATAAGCTGAATGGTCTCTTATCCCTCATACATATAAACTATTTTCGTTCACGACGGTTCCCTTCTATTTTCTTTCTTATACGTAAAACGGACTGGCAACTTTACTGACTAAACAGTACACTAGGATGAGAAGATAAAATTCGAATACGTGGAGTCTGGTTTTCCCTTATTTTGAAATACTTTATACCATTTTTTTCCATTAAGATTGTAATTACTCCATGTTAATTAACTTAAGTTTGTACATACACATATTTATTTATTAAACAATACTACAACACCGACCATCACTTATGAGACTATAAACACAGAAGTACTAGTTTATTACGTAAACAAAACTAGAAAAATCTATATACAGAGAGAAATAGATAGTTATTCGCAAACAGATATCTTGAGGTCTAACGATAAATCCAGAAAATGGCCCAATGGCTACATACAGCAGTATATACAGAGTGGCCCCAATCGATTCAGCACACTTCCAGATCTTATAGGAAATTGAACGCTGAGTAAAAAAGATCCTATGAACCTGTGTCCGCAAACACTTCAGTTCCGAGCTACAGGCAAAAAACCATGAAAAACAACGTTTTTTTACTTTATTCGTGAAATTGTTAGTAAACCTTTACCCTGACCGTAAAACAGCTCGAAACAACATCTGTAGAGGATACATTTCTGCGTTGAATGGGATTAAAACCAGCCTGATCGGCTGAAAACGTCATTTTTGGCAATTTTTCGAAGTTAGAAGGTGAAGGGGTACACAAAATTCACCATTTCCGACATTTTTTATCGAATATTCACAACTTGAACACCATATCAAAAAAATTTCCGTTACAAACCTCGTTTGTTGGTGATCGAATTGTCCGTCACATTAGACCAACCCCAGTCCGATTCATGAAACATTCGAATTTTGGCTAATTTACTGCTTTGCACCCAAATCGATTGTTACTGTTTTCTGATGGGTACCCCCAACTGAATGAAATAATGTACGAAAAATTTGAACGGCTTACCCATCAGAAAACAGTTACATTAATTTTTGATGAAAATGTCGGAAATTGTGAATTTTATGTACCCCTTCACCTCCTAACTTCGAAAAATCTCCAAAAATGAAGTTTTCGCCGATCAAGCTGGTTTTAATCTCATTCGATGCAGAAATTAATCCTCTACAGATGTTGTTTCGAGCTGTTTTATGGTCAAGCTAACGGTTTACTAACAATTTCACGAATAAGGTCAAAAAACGTCGTTTTTCATGGTTTCTTGCCTATAGCTCGGAACTGAAGGGTTTGCGGACACAGGTTCATAGGATCTTTTTTACTCAGCGTTCAATTTCCTATAAGATCTGGAAGTGTGGCTGAATCG
>NW_019393002.1:0-207833 GCF_000648675.2 Cimex lectularius
AAATGTATATTTTTTTTCGATTAATCCAAATTGAAGCCTTTTTTTTCTTTGAAATGAAATTTTAACATCTTAACCGTTTGAGCGACTTGAAGATCCAGTAGCTGAAAAGCTTTTGATCCATAACCCAAAATAAATCACTATCCGAATTATATAATAACTGAAAATAGTTCAATTGACTTTTTTCAATGTAATTCATTAAAAACATACAAAGACCGAGACTTTTTTAAACTAATAAATGTCAAAAATTAAAAATACCTTTTTTGGCGACGAAAATGCGATGTTGAATCGATGGCCGCCAGGTGAGAAAGAGAGTGAATTGCGGGAATATTACTTCCCAGCCCCCCACATCACATAATTACTCATACAATTCTCTCTAATTAATTTAAACATTGGTAAATGTTTAAAAATATTATAAACCGAATATTTTAAATGTTTTTTTTTCAATTATGCCCGATTCTTTTAAAAATTAAATTAATTTTGCACTTTTAGGACATACATTGTTAAGCTGACAGTGATTTGATAGGTCAACGATTCTCCGGTTAGAAGTTGAATAATTATTTCATTTTAAAAATAAATAATTAATTATTAAATATTCCTTAATTTTTTGTGCTATTATTTTTAGAAAGGATTTTGATTAATGTAATATTTTTTATTTACACTGAAGGATCCTTGAGTCGCCGGCCGTTTCCCGCCATTCCCAAGGACGATTCAGGCTGCAACTAGCAGACGAGACTCGGCTTTTTTACGGTGAGCTTTTATTTCGAAATATTATAATTTTAAATTATATAAATGTTGCTTTTTCGTTGAAATTGAAGAGAAATCGCTAATGAAATAATTTATCAATCGCCAGTTTTAAATACTGATTTGTTGGATGTATTATTGCGACACAGCAAGTCGGTCCAACCTCTTCGGATTGCCTGTTGATTTTGGTAAAATTTTCCTCCTGGATCAAATATATTTTCAAGAGGAAAAATACCTTTTCATTACTAGCAATATAATTATTTCAATTAATTATGCTTTTTGCCTATCGTCTTGGTTGAGATGAAAACGTAAGTGTAACAAGCGGAATTTGAGCCCAAGACCTTCGGTTCAATACGCCACTGCCTAATCACTTGAGGTATCAGTCACTATAGCTTAAGTGGTTGGAACAGTGACAGATTGATGTATTAATGAAATGAAATTAATCATTTAAGACATCTCTTATCCATATTCTTTTCAGACGTTTACGTAGTAATTGTGGGGAATGAAGTAATCATATTTGTGTGTTGGTGTGATTTTGTAATTTACTATGAAATAGTCTTAAAATTTTGGATTGAAAACTGTAATCTTTGAATATTGGAATACTTGGCCGATCCATATATTTGGCACCCGTACATCCAAATAGGTTTGAGTAGGTATGTGTATATCCAAAATTTTGATTTTAATGGTAATTTTGATTGTCGGTTGAGTAGGTAATAAAGAATTTTAAATCGTCTGTTCAGTGTCTGTTTTTTTAATCGTATGTGTGGATTCCAAGTTAGTCTTCTATCAAATGTAAGTCCAAAATAGTTAACTTTGTCGGATTGAGGAACAGGTTCATTGTATAAGTATATGCTAGGAAAATGTATTATCTAAACAGTGCATTGAGTTGTTCCATGAGTGTTGAACTGTGTAGGTAGCTGGTTCATCGAAGCTGTTTTAAGGCGAGGATTGTTGCCTTAAGAGAGTAAATGTTATTTATATAATATCTATTTTTTATAAATACCT
The DNA here is from genome assembly GCF_000648675.2 of Cimex lectularius. Classification (NCBI taxonomy): domain Eukaryota; kingdom Metazoa; phylum Arthropoda; class Insecta; order Hemiptera; family Cimicidae; genus Cimex; species Cimex lectularius. The sequence continues at coordinate 1,747 of NW_019393002.1, forward strand.
TATCTTCCATTCTCTGATTTCAAATGAATTTTTTTCCCAGGAGGGATTTACAAATGATAAATCAACTCTCTCTCTACTGGCAGTCAGGCATGTTAGTATTAATATTTGATTATTATTATAAAATTATGATCTTATAAATAACTTTTGCCTGTAAATTACATTTAATTTATTCTAGGCTTTATACATTTCTGTTTTCTTTTTCCAAGGGTGTTGAGCCATCTTTACTTTTTTTTTAATGACAGACAGTCAGATAAACTTTCACACAACATTAATAAAACTATTGCTAATGCAAATTAAGATTTATTATTGGGTTGTCCGGAAAATAATGCAGGATTTTAAGTTTTCATTAAAAAAAATCTATATAAAATATTCTGTTTACGTTTACAGGATTACTCATTTGTATGAATNATGGGAAATTATTTTGATTAAAGAACATTGCTTTAAAGTAACTAGTTTCTTTTTTTTTGTTTAATACCAAAATCCTGCATTATTTTCCGGACAACCCAATACATGTCATACTAAACATTTCCATGATCTAGATACACTTAAAATTTTATACACTTTCACTGTAAGACCAGTTTTAGATTACTGTTGATTGCTTTGTGCTCCCTTTCAATCCACCCATATCGCTCGTCATCTTTTTGGAACGTAGCTCCAGGCTAGGTAGGCTATGAATATTTTTATATATACTACACCGGTGTTTTATATATACTAAACCATCAATACCAATCAATTGTGATGGTTGATCCATAGTGTCCAAAGTTTTTTTTTTTTTTTCTTTAAATAAAACAGTTAATTAAATATTTTTTTGGGCGATCTTGACTAATAAGTTGACTTGACTAGGATGTTTACTAATTTGAGGAGGGTAAACCAGCCCATACTAACCTAATGAGCCTATTAAAGTGTATTTACCGTTAATTAAATAAATATATAGATATATGAATGAATAAATAAATAAATATGCGCTCCATATTTGACAGCCAAGAATTTTCAGGTTTAATGTCTTGAGTGCCTGGAAGCGGTTTTGGTCCTGAACAAGTTTGCTTAAAGTTGGGGGCAACTGTTGATGAAGTGGGCCTTTAGGCCTTTTCTTTCCTTTTCAAAGAATCCACAAGAGAGAATTTTGTGGCGCATTCGAGGCATAAAGGGCTGTTGGTCCTTTTGAATTTAAAGAGGTATGCCAAGAAGTTGCCCCGACCAATCAAGGTTTGCATGGCCCAGAAATTCGGAGATACCCACTTCACTCATGCCCGCTCCTCGATGTTTGGTGCTTCTAGGATCCTTTTGCTCCAACTTTGTAACTTTTGTGACCAAGCTGTACCTTTATCTGTCATAAGGTCGGTAGATATATGCTCTTATATGCAATCGCCAGGGCTTTTGGACTCATTCCCCTTTTGCTTTTGCAATTCCGCTTAATTTGGAGAAGGTGCATCGTGTTGCCTATCTGATTTTGATGACGTGATGAGAGGGGCTAAGGTTTTTTCCAAGCATCTGCATGTATCTCCTCCCTTGACCTCCTTGAAAAATGGGGACCCGTTTAGACTTGGAGGTTTCAGGCTTCCTATTGTCCTCTTCCTTGTGAATGGAATCATTATGGGGGTTAATCCTCCTCTCTTTTTCACCACCTGTCCACCAGACTGAGTGCTTGTTGTATAAGATCCATCACGATGTTCGCATGGCGGCACTTTACCACTATGGCATGGTCATCCGCATAGCCTAGACAATAAACTCCTCGTTTCAACATTTGTAAGAGTTTGTCTACCAGTGTCGTCCGCAGTAGAGGTCAGAGAACACACCCGTGCATCCCCTGGTTGTCTTAACCTGGATGGTCGCTCTGCCAAGTTGGATGTGATTATCCTGTTCCTAGGTCTTCTTCCACCCATTGGCATGCCTTTTCCGAGCCTCCACAGTTTTTAATTGCTATATATAGAGAGGCTGTTGTTGCAATGTTAAAGGCTCCCTCTATATCCTTAAAAAGTGTTAGAGCTATCTCCTTGTCATTTATGGACTTAATTAGGCATTTACACAGGTCATCCAGGGCTCTGAAGATCTCCCTGGCTGGTATACAAATTGTCGCACACGAATGTGGCCCTATACCATCTTTCTAATGTCTTCAACATGAATGACTTACAACTGATAGGTCTGTACGAGTTGGGCTTGTAAATGTTAGGTTGTCCTACTTTTGGTATGTACACTACTCGTATTGCTCACCATCTTCTGGAACGTAGCTCCAAGCTAGGCAGGCTATGATTATTTTTTACTAAGTATGGCATGAGAATCTCTTGACTTTTTGTAGTAGCGCTGGGTATGTTCCATCTATTCCTTGCACCTTATATGGGCTAAACTTCTCAAGTGCCCAGCTTATGGCTTTAGTTGTATTGTGGCTACCACCTCCTTCCACTCTTCTTTTCTTGTTTTTATTTGTTTTGAGCATTCAAGTTGCTTGAATAAAATTGCAAGTACCTTTCTAGTTCAGAACAATCAACTCAATCTTTCCTCTGATGTATTAGGTCATTGACTGTTGCTGCTACAATTCCACTCCCTAGGTTTTTTCTGTGTGCTACGTTAAATCTCCATTGAGCTGTTGTTTTGCATGTTGTGCAGATGTTTTCTCAGATGCCAGTGACCGGTTAAAAGTCCCATCACTCCTCTGAGTCTAGCCCTCTCTGACTGCAGCAGTGAGTTTGCCAGTTTTTGTGAGGGTTGTTTTAACATAAGTTTACTGTGTCTAGTGCTGCTAGTTTATCCACTTCTTATTTTGTTTTATTTGGATCCATTCTGAGATGGAAGATTCTGTATTTGTTTTTGTTATCCCAAGTATAGGTTCAGGCCCTATGTATGGTCTTGAAGATCCTCCTCTGGCCAGTGTATCTGCTTTTTCGTTACCCAAAATTCCTTTGTGCCCTGGCACTCAAGATATCGTCGGGGTGGTTCCCCAAGTTTTGGAGATGTTGGATGCATTCACTGACTAATTGTGATGTGATTTTTTACATGAAAATGCTTTAAGAGCTGCTTGGCTATCAGACCTTATGACAATTTATTTGCCAGTGTAACCTCTTTTAAGATTTTCTAGAGCACAAGTGTTGAAGGCATCTATTTCTGCTTGAAAGAACGAAGTGTATTTCCTTAATGAGTTCGATTGCTCATATTTTGGGCTTGTACAAAAAATCTTTGTTTTACGGCCATCCATATACCATATCATTGTTTCTGATGTTCTCTTGAGTTGTTCATCTCTTTTATAGTCTGTTGAGCTTTATAGCATGTTGTAAAGAATGTTTCAGGGAACATATAGCCAGTCCTCATTTCTAAGAATGTATAGCCAATAGGACATTTTTGGTTTTAATCCCCAAGATTTGCCTAAGGTTCTTCTGTCGTCATAAGCAATATTTCACTTTTTGTTATGGCATGCTGCAGGTGAGGGTTCCAGGTTAACTTCTTATCATAGGTTATTCCATGTTATTTAACTTCATTTTTTAACTGCAGCATGTCATCATGGAAACGTATTTCTATGTTTCTTTCCTTGATGAAAGCAACATGGAAACATATTTCTATGTTTCTTTCCTTGGTGAAAGCAACATGATAACGCATTTCTATGTTTCTTTCCTTGGTGAAAGCAACATGGAAACATATTTCTATGTTTCTTTCCTTGGTGAAAGCAACATGGAAACATATTTCTATGTTTCTTTCCTTGGTGAAAGAAACATGGAAACGTATTTCTGTTTCTTTCCTTGGTGAAAGCAATTAGGGTAGTTTTTGAGGGGTTAACCCCCGTTGTGAACACCATTGTTCCCCCATGTTTAGCACACTTTGGGTGAGCTCTTTTAATGTTGTGTCAAACTTTCCCCTAACTAATATTACAATGTCATCTGCATAGCCTTGGGGATAAATTCCACTTTCATTTATGAATCGATTTCTATCTTCATCCAATTTTGGTAAACACATTATATGTGATTGTTATCATGTCCATCTTGACTCCTTTCTTCATATTGTTTAGTCTAATTACTGTGTGGTCCCTGGAACAGAGCTCGTAAGTGATTAGACATTGTAGTCTAATGAATTGAAATGCATGTTCTTGTTTTGTTGCGTGTGGTCGTATACGATTTTTCTTCCCTAATCTCCCAGCCTACCTATTTTACCTTTTACTAGCCACGGTTCCTGGATAACGACTACATCGCTGTTGTTCTCCTTGGCCACACGACAAAGTGAAAGTGTTTCAGCCTTACCGTGCTGGAGGTTTGCTTGAACCACCCTCAGCATCAGTCTTTACTGCTTTTTTGATGACCTTTAGAGTTATCATTATAAAGCCAAGATACAGTTTTAAGTGGCCCCCAAAGGATACATTATCTATGTCTACCACCAGTGTTTGACTTTTGCTTTCTACTCTCTGGCTGATGACTCTCCATTGCTCGGTATACCTGGGGTTTTGGGATCCCATCAACTGAGAATGGTGGTAGTGTCCATAGTGCCCAGAAGGTCAGGATCTGGCACCCACTTGGCCACCCAAGTGGTTTTTATGATTTCTCCGTAGAGGCCTACCCTAAAGTTGGCCCCTTCCTACGGATGGATGGTAGGTACCGTTGCCACAAACCATTCCTTGACCCTTTGAATCTCACAGGTTATCAGGACAGCCCCTTTTTCAATGCATCTATTGCCAAATTGATGTCCTTTGGAGTTGTTACAGCTCCAAACCTCAGCTAAGCTGGCCCGCTGATCAGCTGTTAACTCGTTGTCCTGGTATTCCTCCAACACTTGTAAAGGTGCTATAAAAACTATACCCCTTAAACTTAATTTTCTGTTTCAAGAAAATATTTATCTGCTTGAGGTGCTATAAAAACAACCTTACTCCTGAGTACGTATATAAAAAAAACATTAAATTATTAACAAATAGCAAACAGAACAAATATGTCTATTCTCATTATGTATATGTTGATAATTATATACAGAAAGATGCTAATAATATTAAATAAAAATATTAATTTATATATACAGGTAACAATTTTGAGTTTAAAAATATATATCCCCTACAAAAAATCTTCTTATCCATTATGGATTAAATGAACATGAGAGGATAAGGAAGTCGCATATATTTTCTTCCAGCTGTTTTTTGTGTCAGTTCATTTCTTTGCCCAAAAGAGATAGCTACATAAAAACAAATCATGATAAATTGGCAGAATGAACATGTTACGGGCAAATAACAATTTAATGCTTTACCTGTTTTAAGAACTGCTTTGCATTGTTTATTGATGAAGCTCCGTATACAACTTTCCTATTTCCAGCACCTGTGCCTGCACCAGATTTGCTCTAAACAAAAAAATATTTTTAACGATAAAATTAGTATTAAAAAAACAGACATGAGCTTTCTAGTGTTATTTAAACAATTAATATTTTGATTCTTAATATTAAACAATGAACACTTACTTTAGCATAATCTACAAGATTTTGATATTCAATGTAATTTCCACCTCCTACCATAAAGACAATAGCTTCATTAATGACAACCTTATTTTTTACAGGTTCTGTAGCCCTTAGCTGCTTTGGATCAAAATATCGATAATCTTCACAACCTTTTGATTCCATTAACTGATCGACAATCCTTGTGACTGGCAAATTCTATAAATAATTTTTTTTTAATATTTTTTCTTTTTTTTTAACAAATGGCTTACATGTTTCTTAAGAACAAGATTTTTCACACCCTCCATAACAAATGAAGATCCTTTTGAAACAAGTTTTGAAAACATACTGACTGTTTTAGTGCCACCCCCTCTATACTGACTTGGAGTAGATGACATCTTTGTGTATGCCCTGGTTGGAAAAAAATTGTTGAAATTTAGTCAATAATATACAATTTTTTTTTAAACTTACTTCCATCGTTTTATATAGTCAAGTGGTTTTAAATCACAACCTGCTCCTTCCAGAGCCATAGCATACCTGTCTAACTCAGCCTAGAATATTCCTATTTAAGTTACAATTTAAAAATAGTACAAACAAACTTTACCTCTGGAATTGAATCAGAATAAATGTAATAAATTAAAAATAGTCTCATTTTATCCTCAGGTGTCCCTGTTTCGCTATCGGTGATTATTTCAATCAAAGGTTTCTCCAAGCCAGAGCCCGCTAGAATTTTCTCTTCATACTCGAACAGAGTGTCAAGCCTTCTCTGTTTTATCACATTTAAAATACCTGAAAAAGGTAATAATCATTTTCAATTAAACTGATGATAGTTAGAATACGATACCTGTCGCAATCGTAGTGTGCATATCAATCAGTCTTTTCTTTTCTATCAACTGCGGTAGAGAGTTAACGGCCGATGTCAGTTTCGCTGTATTATCTGTCATCATAGAGAATGCAGCATCACTCTCACTGTTGATACCCTGAAATAATTATAAAATTATTAATATTCGCATAAATAGTTTAGATTGTGAGATATTGTGTTTGCCTGATTTCAAGGGCTTTATATTCATTATTTTGTTGACCTAGTCCTTTTTATGTTAGCACAAAGTGAAGGCATTTATTGTTTTTATCTGTCTACGTCTTTTATCAAATAAATCCCGGGTTTTTCATTGTTTGTTCTGTATTCAGTTTGCTTTTCATGATTTGAAACATTTTTAATGTAATGAATTGTGTCTTGTCAGTTTTCGACCGTCCAATTTCCCTTCTTTTTTATTTATTTTTTTTTTTTTATCCACCATGGAATAAACTTTATATTTTTCTGATTTTTTTTTAGTTCATCATGAAGATGTTTAAGTTAAGTCTTTCAAGTTGAATAATCACCATTGATGCTTTTAGTCTTTTGACTTCCTCTTCAGATGATCTATATTCTTCTAATTCCTCTTGAATAGCCTCTGCTACAGTAGGAAAAGGACTAAAATAAATAATGCAATTGTATTTTTTCCTGCATTTTAGAATATTTTTAAACTAAAAAAAAAAGGTGAGATACATGACAACATACCTGCCTTTATGTAGTGCCCAAAATTTATCTTTTGGATCAAGATCACAAGCCCGTGATTTTGATGTCAGCCTTCCACCTGGAGAATTAGTATCCTCGTCGATAACAACCCTATTGAGAGAAAGATCTAAAACGTCATGAGCGAGAGCTTGATATGTCCAAGTGTGATGTAACGGTGTTGCCATGTCCAAATTTCTATCAAGCACGATTAACAAAGGCCTCTGAAAACTACACCGTAAAACTTGTAATATAATATTTGGCTTAAGTGAAAATGCTTTTGTTTTTATTTACCTGAATCTCCCGACTTGGGCTGTGTCCATGAGGAAAATGCTGTTGCGAGTATCGCGCAAATTCTCTTTCAATTTTTTGTCCAATTTCTCAGCTACCATTTCTGCTGCATTGCCCCTTGGGCTCCTAATTATTGGTACGGTACCTTTAAATTGAATTTTAAAAATAAACTGATTTTTTTTTTTAACTTTTTCACTTACCAAGTGTAGCAAATACAGAAAATAGGCTATCGACAATAGAATCCATTATAGAATCCATATCTGTATCTTTTATATCACCTCGGTTAATTGCTTTGGGAGGAAAAAATAAATATATTTAATATTTGCCATTACAATACATACAAAAGAGACAGTCTTACCATAATAAGAGATTGCTTCACTATTTTGATGTTTTAAAATAAACATATCATCCTCTAGAGATATAAAGTTCAAATATTGATCAAATACCTGAAAATTTAAATATATAAATATTACATTTTGTCCAGTATTATGATTAGAAATAATTTTCAAGCATAATTTTAACTGACAGTAAAAGTGCGCTTTTTTAATTAAAAACAACCATTTTATAATATTTATGACCCAAGAGATTTGATTAATTAGTAAAGGAATGTAAGAAAAATAAAAATGGAATGCTAGATAGAAAGGAAGTGATAGAGATAAAAAGAAAGATAGGTAGAAAAAATTTGACTTTCAACTAATAATTGTTTTTAAAAAAAACTCATCCACAGATCAAACTATTAAGAATAATTAATTTCATCCACTCCTCTTGTATGTACTTTATGCATATATTTCAGAATGATTATCAAACATAACATAAGAACATGAGAGGAAGTCGTGTACTAACTTTGTGAATATTTGCAAAGCAGTTGGCTTGCAGAGCTACAGCGGCCAAATCCTCCAGCTTCTGCCGCGACAAGGGAGATATGAAATTCAGATGGTAAACGTCGTAAATGTTCTTTTGAAAATCCTGGCCGATTCGGCCCAAATTCTCTTCGGTCGGCATGCAGAAATAAACAGCAGGCACGTCAGGAATCGGATCCCTATCCGAATGAAGATATCTGGAAAAAAATTAAAAATTGATGAGCGATTAAACAACGTTATACTTTTTAAACAAATGTTTTGCCCATTAAATTATTTGAAAACATGTGAAATTAATTTATATATTATCGATTCATTTATTATTATTATTTATTGTTGATTTTTGTGGGATGGAAAAGATAAATGTCATCTTAATAAGAACAAGATGGAGGATGCGTGTAAGGAAATGTGGTTTTCTTCTCTTTTTTTTCTTTTTATTCTTAACATAATATATCACCATGATTGCAAATGTTGATGCTGCAGAAGTTGTAGATATGAGCATCACGCTTGTCTCACAAAAACTGATGGCCTTATTTCACCCTTATTTCACCCCATGGAAATGTTAACCCAAGACAGCCGCTTCATGAGTGAATCTCGTTTTTAGTGGTTAGTGATTAGTAATGGAAATGCAGATTTAAATTTTATTTTAAGAATCGTCTACACTTTTTTTTTTTTAATAATTGATTGTAACATCTCTTCTCTTGTTAAATATTGGGTTGTAAAATAAGTCCATAGGATTTTTTGATGGTAATCAATGAAAATTGTACTTTTTTTTTTTTTTTTTTTTTTTTTTGCGTTATGCGAACTATGCATATTAGCCATGTGACAATTCATATATGTGTGTTCAAATTGGGGGGGGGGTTATTGTGAAAAAAGGGCCAGAGACGACGGTGGGAATCGAACCCACGACCGCGGCGTGAGAGTCTCTCATGCTAACCACCCGGCTACCGCGGTCCCCAAAATTGTACTTGTCAACAAATTTAATCAACAATATATGAACCATTTCATTCCCCTGCCTGTTACCATCTTATGTGTAATTTTTAATTTCCTCCTCCAAGAACTTCTCAAGATTTTGAGCAATGAACTTTTCGATGTGATTTCTGCAGTAATAAATGAAAATTTGAATTTATCTGCAAAACACAAGAGGGATAAAATCAAATTATTTAACAAGCCAATATTTTTCTATGTTTAAATGCTTGCTATTTTGTGTATGCCTATGTACTAATTATACGCTAATAATCTTGAAGCGTCGATAAACTACCTGAAGTTACCAATTTTAAGTTTAAAAAATTTTCTAGATTCTTAAAGGGAGAGAGATAAATGAACAAGGTGTCAGTTAATAAATTGTATGATACCCATTTATCTAGAAAATTTCCAATTTTACATTTAATAAAGATAATTCAGAGCAGTCGATTCATGTGCTGGGAAGCTATCTCAGTAGCTGTTGATAACTAATCTTCCTCTTCTAAGTCCTCGAGTGAATGAATCATCATTGAAACTGATCAATTTTGAAACCAACTTCAGTCACTTTTAAACCAAGTTTGAACTCCCAACTGGGACAAACCATACCTGCTTTTAAATTATTTTGTTTAAATAAGGTTTGGGGTATGTAGTTCTTTCTTTTTAAAAAGATAATTCCTACTTACAGTAAGTTGTTTTCAATTGTCCAGATTTCAAGCCTACAGCTTATCATCAGGTTGAAGGAGCTGTAGGCTCGAAATCCGGATCGTTGAAAATAACTTACTGCAAGTAGGAACAATCTTTTTAAAAAGATTGAACAACACACTAACTACACCATTTATCATTTTTGTGCTGTTCTTTCCTCCTCTCCTCACAACCTAAATAAGTCTATTGTTGGAACCCCCTACAGCTTATAGCCATACCTTGGAAAGTGCACTATTCCTTATAAAACTGAGCACTTTCCTTGGTGCCTAGTCATGGATCTAGTTTGGTATAAGAAATATCCTGAGGTGGTACCATAAATGAGCTAACGCTTTACATCTACTAAGGATATATGCCTCTGGTTGCTCGTGACAAAGCCAGCATGTTTCTGTCTCAGCTTTGCCCATCTTCTTAAGATGGTAGTTAAGAGGGAAGTGGCCGATGTAGAGGCTATAATTGTTTTCAAATCCTCCCTGCTGAGAGAGACGAGTTCCTTCGCCTTGCGTTTTGAGAGATTTTCAAAACTCTCTTAGCTTGCCTCATACCTGGAGTGTTTGTCCAGTGTATGAATTTTTCATTCTCAACCCATTTTTCCTGTTCTAAATTAAGCACAACTTGGGAGTATTTAGTTGTGGTTCAGGTCTTACGGGTAAGGTAGCCACTTTTTTGGCTAGTGGTCAGCCTGTTCATTTCCTTTGAACACTTAACAATGTAAAAAGTAATTCCCATCATACAGAAGGACCACCTGTCTAGTGTAGAAGAACCACTTTACCATACTTTTTCCCAATGAGTAAACATGCTGAACCAGCATTTAGAACTTGTTGAGTCCGTTTTCATTCACAGGTTTGAATAGTTTAACAAACTACAAGTGAAGGTGGATCCAATAAGTGACCCACCGGTTTAACATGACTTCACCGACTTGCTGACCAACACCCAGCATTAACTCTAAAGAGTAAATAAATGAGTAAATTTGCATTACAACCAAACAATCAAGATTAATTGTTAAAAATGACAGGACGTTTTGGAAAAGCATGTCTGTGCTATCTCTCGCCTGTCGGATGTTAAATTTGCAACGGTTGTTTCAGCAAGGTGAGTAGCTGAAAGAAAAGTACTCTGTATTTGCATTTAATCAAATCACTTACACATGAAGTGTGACACCCATTTCCCTGAGTTCTTTGACAGATATGAGAGGAGATATGATGTCCTGCCCATAGCGATCATATATCAAGATTTTCCACACCGGCTCTGGAGCGATGGTCTTCGACTCCGGTTCGTTCAGGTTCAGCATCTGCTTAATGGCTTCTAAATAAAAAACAAGAAAATATTAACTCTAGGATGGTTAAGCATAGAATGGCAAAATTGGGTGAACAATTTGTACACTATGATTAATTTGTGAATTTGGTTCTTGATTAAAATTCAAATAAGCTATGTTTTAAATTGTAGGCAAGAAGTTACCTATCTGTTTGTCTCGTAGACTCGCCATAATATATTTTATTTAATTATTAATGACAATTTCTGAAGTTGACGTGTTCGGAGGTTTCGTTTAGAAAAACATAAGGTTAACGAACATGAATGTCACAGATAGCCGTCAGGGAGAAAGAACAAACTCTTTAATTTCTCCTATGTACTTTTTTAATTAATAATCTAGCTTTTTTTAAATCAATACACAATATAACTAATGTTTACAATATGTCACAGCTGAAATTATTGTTAAAATATTTAAAAAATTATCTTTTAAAATATCAACTCTATTTTGAAATAAACATTTCTGATAGATGTCAGCTTATATAGGGTCAATCTAAAAGAAACTTTGTTTTTGTTTTTTTTAAATGTCAGGCCTTATTAATTAATAAGAAAATGTTGTAAACAATATAACCAATTTTTATTTAAAATGATGCATTGTAATGATGACGTTTGTTGTTGATGTTAAAGCGCAACCTCCCAAGTTGTTATGTGGCTAAACTCAACTCCTCAATTTTAAATTTGACAATTACCATACATATGCCAGGTATGCCACGACGTTGGCAGGTCGGCCGCTTCTTTTGAACGCCTTTCAAGTCCTGTAGGTCTGACGATATTTATCTAACTAATAATTTGCACTTTTACAATATTTTTATGCCATGAAAGTGTATCATACAATTGATCTACATAGAAAACCTTTCCATCAGTTTAGGGTAGACAAGTTTAAAAACATAAAATACAGTTAGATCTGAGAAATAGTCCTCACTGTCTGTCATTTTACATAAAACAACCACCTGTTATACATGCCATACTTTAAAACCTATATCAAATAGATTTATTTGGAAAAAACATCAACAAATATGTAATGCATATTTAAACTAGAAGTGAACCTGTTGGTAATTATATCATGAGTAAGTCGAAGGCAAAAATTTAATTTTTGTCAATTTTCTTTCTTTTTAATCGTGATATATATTTAGAATTTAGTCTTTCAGTTTGAAATAATTACACTTTTTTGATCATATTTGATCAGTTTCATTCTGTATAAAATGCAGTGTATATAAGTGTTGTTCTGGACAGTAAAAAAATAATTCTTATCATACAGAAGGCCAGGAAAAAATCAAAGCATTAAGCTCAAATATCATTAGTTCAAAGATGGTGTTGAACTACAAAACCAAATTAAACTTATTAGGTAGGCAAAACAAAGTCAGCCTCTGGTGGGTCCCAGGACATATGGGAGTAGAAGGCAACGAGAAAGCAGACACCCTTGCAAGGAAAGAAGCTGCTCTACCAATGATAGAGCCCGAGCCCTTCTGAGGCATACGAATTCACACTACCAATACCTCAGACAGAAGGACAATCCAAGAATCTAACAAATTTCAAAAGGAAAGAAGTGACAAAATGTATCTAAGGAAGCAAGAAAAAACTGTGGATCCTAACAGGACACTGCAAGTTAAATGGACATTTAAAGAAGATCGGAATAATCCAAGACGGCACATGCAGATTCTGCAAAGAGGCAGAGGAGACACCAACACACCTATTAACAAACTGTGGTGCTACAGGAGGAAGTGCTTTGGGATGTACAATGTGACAGTAGAAGAGATTCAAGCACTGAAACCGGGCCTAATAATCAAGTTCCTTGATGAAATAGGACTCACCTTCGACAGGCAGAGAACGGGGGATACAATAGCTCTTGATGGGTGCAGTATATTACACCCCGACCAATACATTTACATCTACATCTAGGTAGGAACGAAGGATTAGATAGAGGGTTTAGAAGGATGTGCTTTAATTTTATAGGTGGCCTTCATGCCTCACGCGGTTCAACGCTTAGGACACATCAAGAAAGGCCCTTACATAGTATTATTTGCGCTCGAGGGATGAGGATATGAGGTCCACAACACGAAACACTTGTTGGGTAGTGGAGTGTTGAGGTCGCATGTGCCATAGTACAAGACAGCGTACAGCAATGTAGGTTTAGAAAACCATTTTCTTTATCATGCCAACGTTTTGATCTTTATTACGATCATTGAAATGTTGACATGATAAAGAAAATGGTTTTCTAAACCTACATCACACCAGACTGCACCTTATGATCTCTAAAAAATCATTAATTAACGGTCTCTAAATACCACACATTTCAAAATGTTACTCTTATTTATAAATAAAATTGACATAAAAAAGGCAACGAGATGGTGAAATTGGGGTTTTTATTTTTTTCTATTATTATTATTATAATCTGAATAATTGAAGAATGTGCAGATTTGTAAATACTATTTGCTTTCTTATTTACAAAAGTATTGACAAATCTAACATTGAATGATAGTTATGGAAACAAAGAGTGAGAATAAAAATTAAAAAAAATGCCGATATTAATTAGGGAAGAAGTCAATTTGCCTTTATCAATGGAATCATGGATTCATTTATAAACTCCTTGTAATCTCTTGTACCCGATCAAATTTTATTATGTAGGTTGACGATGTTTGGGAGGAATTTTTGAAGAAATTTAATGTCAGACATGGATGGAATTTAAAAATAGTAGGACACCTGGTTTGGTAGTGGTTGGCAATTCACATTTTATCAATGGAATTACGAATTAATTTATTTTAAATTGTAAACTCCAATCAAATTTAATTATGTATGTTGAGGATTTCAAAAGGAATTTTAAATTTACAAATTTCTATTATATAGAAGAAGCTTGAATGGGAGAGGTGAGATAATTTGACAGAGGTCCTTCAGACATTTTTGTTTGACTTGCTTACAATTAGCTAAAATATATTTTTCATTGTCATAATAAAAATGTATTTTTATTTTGTATGTTTTATTAAAGTGTATAGTTGCTAATTTTTTTAATTTATTTTTATTTTTTAATTATGATTTTTTTTTCAAAATATAAGTTTAAAAATGTACAAAACAATGGGTTTTTCTTGATTATTTTATCTTAAACTATTAGTATCACCAATAGTAAAATTAAAGAAATTTCAAAAATTAATTGTACAATCAAAAATATAAGTTTTATATATATAATGCTCAAATCATAAAACAGTAAATTGTCGATTACAAGCCACTCAAGAAAGTATCCATTGTTATATTGACTCTTTTTTTAATATATACAGAACCTACTTTAATAACATTTCATAATATTGTTTTTAGGAGACAGATAAACACAATTACACAATGGCATAAATATAAAATATAAAAAACAATAACAAGACCACTCCCCCATGTCTTCTAATGCACAACGTATCTCCATCACAGTCTTGGCACTGGGGACTGGAGTCTTGTTCGGTGCCATAGGGGTTTATATTTATGAATCCGTCACAAAGAAAAATAAATGTGAAAAACTTAAGCAATCATTGAAGGAGCTTAAGGAGGAGCTGAAAGAATTGAGGTTTGTAGTATGGATTTTATTTTGCTTTGCCATTGTGTTATTTGTTACATTGTTAGGAAGGTCCAAAAGAGCAGAGCTTCTTTGACTGAAGCCATTGGCACATCACCTAGTGTTATTGATGGAGAAGAAGACGAATTTTTTGACTTTTCTAACTCAGATGATGATTTGTAAGTATAATTGTTATTAAAAAAAAGAGTAACTTGAAATGTTTAAAGTGTTTTTATATATATGTTTTTATAATTTGCTTAAAATACGGATAGGATTATAATAATGTAGTACTTTTTTAGAATATTCATGGGCAATGAACAATAGGTGCCTTTTTTTGTCTCATGTCTTCCCCTTAGACAAAAAAGTAGTAAAAATAGTATAAAAGGAATATGATTCCGTTCAATTACATGGAAAACGAGATCTGTCTTTAGAAATAATATATTGATTTGTAGAGAATTCTTCCACTCTAATGAAGAAAAATAGTTTTAGTGAAAGTTAACACTAAAATCATTGTAATCTAATCGAAATTATCATTGCACATTTAAACACTGGATTGGTAAATTTTCGCTATGAGATAAAAGGTTTCAGTGCTATAGTATTTGTTTGGAAAGTTCACAGCCAATTCTTGGATGACAGCTGGTTTTCAATATTGGCCACCTACTACTCACATGAGGATTGTTTTAAGTAGTAAGTAAAGTAAATCTTGTCGTACAAGACTGTCGTACAACCACTACACATAGGTTGTTGTGTACAAGGGTCAGATTACTTTACAAAACATTTTACAAATAATTCTCAAAGTAAATTTTAAGGACAATGCCAGGATTCACAAAACCATTAATGTGGCAAATGCAATAATTCGATGTCCTTACAATTCTGCCACCATAATCGTCAGGATGTATAAACCCATTCTGATCCAAATTTACCCCTTTAACAAAACATTTTCCGCTATAAGTATGGTAGTCTGGCTGTTTAAACTTTGATGATTTTTGTAATAAAAGAGTGTAAAATGTACATAGACAGAGTCGGTTTCAGCATAACATAAATTCATTTATTTAACTTTTCTTTAAATTTTGTACTATAATGTACATTTCATAAAGTTATAAACTACTTGAATGAACTAATTTTCTTGTTCCCTCAATCTATACACTTAAAATATGTTTGGATGAATTTTAAATGTTTTATGCAATACAGAAATTCAGAAGACCTGTCAACAAATTTCAAATACATAGACATGGTGCTAAAAGACTTAGAAGGAGATAAAATAGAAGTCCTTCATACTTTACTGGAGCTGTATGATAAGGTAAAGTACAAAAAACAATTAGTGATTTTCTATTTTTTCTAACAACTCATTAAGATGTGTGTTTATTTTGTAAGGATGATAAAAACTGTCAAATTTTATGGAGATTAGCCATGGCCTGCTATCAGATATCGCTGCAGAGGGAAGGCAACGCAAAAAAAGATTATATAAATAAAGGTAAATAAATAATTCAAGAATTATAAACAGTATATTTTAATTATTTTTAACATTTTTTTCATGTTGAAAATTCTTCTTTTGAGTTGGTTATTAAAAATGACTGTTTATAGGTATAGAATATGCTAGAAAAAGCCTTGCTCTTGATTCTTCAATTTCGGAAGTTCACAAATGGTATGCCATTTGTGTTGGTGCGAGGGCAGAATGGCAAGGGACTAGGGATAAAATAAGAGACGGTTTAGAGTTTCAAAATCATGTCTTAAAAGCTTTAGAAATAACGCCAAATGACCCAACTCTCTACCACCTTTTAGGTCGATTTCAATATGAGGTAAATTTTCTATCATTTTAAAAATTTTGTGGTATACATTATTTAAAAAAATGAAATTAAAGTTTTGTATGTCTAAAAAAATTTAATCTGTGAACTTCTGGTGAGTATGATTTTGAATTGTTTGTATTAATGTTCATATAGCCCTGTTAGCTACAATGTAGAAAGTTCAGCAAACAAACTTGCTTTAGTTTCATCTTTTCATCTCATTTTTCAGTCTTACACTTTATAACTATACAAATCATATTGAATTTCTGTTGTCTTACAGGTTGCAGGGTTACCTTGGCTACAACGCAAAGCTGTTGAAGCCATTTATGGGCCAATTCCACAATCAACATACGCAGAGGCGATTTCATCTTTGACCAAGGCCGATGAATTGGCATTACGCCCTTGGAAAGAAAACAAACTTTTCATTGCAAAGTGCTTTATTGAACTTGGGGCAGACTCTGTCGCATTAGAGTGGCTTGAAAAAGCTCAGATGGCACCAGCAGAAAATATAGAAGTATATAAATAATCAATAATCTTTTAGGTTAATATAAACTAATTGATTATTTTTTGTTTTATTCAAGGAGAGGAAGATTGAAGAAGAAATCCAGATCTTAATTAAAAAATACCAAACATAGTGAAGTAAAGTCTTAAAATTAAAACCTACAGACATTAAATCTTTGGTCTGTTGTTTGTGTAAATAATCAAATTTCATTGTAGACTAATGTGAACAAACATTATTTTATTGACTAAGTTACTTTTACTTGAATAAATATGTGATAGTTATAGAAATTGTAATAATCTCAATACACCACCCATCCCCATCCTTTTTATTCATATTTTTAATGTTAAACATCTAAATGCATGCGTTTTTATTCATTCTGCACAAATGTATTTCATTTTTATAGTTAATCATAGTTTTATAGTTACAAACATTACCAGTTTATTTTAATCAATTTAATGTTCACTATTAGAGAAAAGACAAATTGACGATGACAAGATATTGGCTATGCATAGAAACTAAATTTTTTTAAAGACTTTTTTTTAGTTAGTCCTTGCTGAGCAATTGTTTAAAGTGACATCTCCCCGTGGCCACTTGAAGTTCTCCAAGAATGCAAACAATTACACATAATTTGTATGTGGGGCAAAAAAGAGGAATTGGAAAAAATTGTAGGTCGAGATGAAGAGTTGGTGCCTCGGGGTTACCAAAGTCATGATAACTCAAGCAGTTAAGCAGCAGTGTTTTCAGCCATATGTCGTGGGTTCAAGTCCTGCTCATGACCCTAGCTTTTTCATCACAACTACACTATTTATATAACAATTTTAAATCACTTCCTTCATTAGCTTTGAAAATATGGCCTGGAAGACTATATAGACTGACACCGAGCTAAAGTTCCAAAAGAAAAGTTCACAGGAGGTTTTTAGAAAGATTTGATGTCATATTGTACAAATTTTTATGTCAAACATATTGACATTGTGAATTCAATAAGAATTTGCTCATGAGATGTTTAAGATTTAGTACAGTTTTTTAATGTCTTTTAACATGACATTCAAAAGCTGATGAAACGGTGGTCAGTTTAATCAAATATAGATAATTATTATTAGTTTTTTTACTATTTACCCAGTTTTTTAATACAATGCAAAGTAGGCTGAGATGAAAAATTAGGGTGGATGTCATGAGTATGAGTCTACTCATGACACTACTTTTCATATCAGCCCACTTTACATTAAAAATATAGATATACAAGGTAATGTATTGCGCGAAAGATATAACATTTTTAATTATAAAAATAATTAAACAAGTTTTCAAATTTGGTACATCTTTGTCAGAATATCAAACTGTCTCTCTAGCTGTACATCGCGTTTACATAAATAATGTAATATATGTTATATTGTTATAAAATGCAAGCAAGTAATTTTTTTTATTTTTTCTGTAGATCACATTTTTATTACTAAACATATTTATTATTATTTTCATTATTATATACATGGCAATGTTTTTAGAAGGTTAAAGCTGGCTAGGTTTCAGTTTCGTGTATACGTTATGAAAAATCTTTTTAAAGTAATTATTTTATTTTATCAGTAAATTATTACGCTATTTTAACAAAATGGTAGTTTTCGTTAGAGCTGGACCAGCAGAAATTTTGCGAAGTGCTCAGAAAGACAAAGCGTTGATTAACGAAATTCAAAAAATGTTTGAAGATGTTGCTCTGGAATTTGGAGGTAAATTTTTGTCAAAATCCCTTTTAAATAAATAAAAAGTAAATGACTTAAACTTAAATACTTAACTTACTCAGCAAATATAAGCACTTGCTATACCTCTCAACGACAACCTGCCATGGTGTTTATTATAATTATGTGTATATTGTCTACATTAGTTACAGATAATTAGGAGCTATTGTAGTCAAAATAACAGTAAATAATGCTTTGTTTAATTATTTTATTTACTTTTGTACTGGTTAATTCCATTTGCACAAAAAGTAGCATTTAGTCCTTCCATTCTGCAACGCATAAACATCGCTCAGTTAATCTCTTTCCTACATTGATTTCATTTGATATTCTTATTCTTAAACTTTTGTCAATAGCTCCAGCCAGGTTTGAACAAGTATAATAGTGTCAGGGTCATAACATTATTAAAAAAAAGGATACAGGCAGCGCAAAGTCGCCAGGAGACAGTGTAAATCACTCTACAACAGGAGGGATTCTTCGGCGCTTCAGAGAAACAATGTGTTATACTTGAAGGTCAGGACAAGTTTGACCTACTTTGGTCTACTGCAGTTTAAGAAAACCAGAAGTATTTATTTTAGTAGTGGTCAACCATGGATGTACACCGGCTAGAGACGATTGTCATATTACACTACTTTATTGTCATTTAACAGCTTCCTTGTTAGGTAGTCTCTAGATATCGTAAATCAGTTTCTCTATTAGTAAAGAGACATCGAGTAAAAAGGCAATATTTGCAAATCAGCGACACTTGAACAACAATCTTCATCTTCATAGATAAGTCCCAATTTGGTTTGTGGCAACCAGATGACAAGGGCTGTGTTTGGAGAATGCTTTGATTCATGTACCATGCTTGAGTCACCTTTTCAAAGACAGTTAGTTATGATATGAGATGAATCAACTGAACTGGTTATCATAAAAATGGAGCTTTGGCTTTGAGAACGTTATTCTAGAAGTTATGATCCCATTCAGTCCATTTATTGGAGACAACTTCGTGTTAATGCATAAAAATGCTCGAGCACATGTAGCTCAGGTTGTCATCCTTTACTTGGAGAGTGTAAGGATTACCACAATGAATTAACCAGCATGATCTCTTGGCATGAATCCCATAGAAAAGTTATGGGATATGATAAAGAGATCAGTCGAACATCATTCATCACTTACAAGCGTTGAACAACTTCAATTTGCACTTTTTGAAGAATGTGATTGTTTTACAATTTGTCTCAAAATTTGGTCACTTTTTTTACTTGATGCCTAGAAGAATTAAGGCCCTTCACGAGGACAAGGGATGGTAATATGCATTAAGAGCAAAACTAGGTCATAAATTGTTAGTTAAACTTTCATCTATCACTATTCTTTCAAGCTATCATAAATTAATATTTTTTATTGAAATCCATGAATTTCGATCTTGTTTAATTTGGTTTACATTAAAAGAGTATGTTGTAATTAATATAGCGATAAAATACTTGATTTGAAATAAACAATAAAATACAAAGGTCTTTTTTTAGTGTATAAATGGCAGATTACTCAGAGCATAATTACTACTGGTATTAGCAATTGTTATACTGCATGTTTGTTGTGTTTTAGGACCAAGATTTTCCATGAAGTATAAACGTCTCATATCAGGATTTAGTAGTATGTTCTATTACTACAATACTACCATGAGTGGCCTTCAGACTATTGGAGAGGAGTACACAGGCATAGTACAAGTCAACAGCACATTACGATCCATCCCACGATATTTTGTAATTAATTATCATGAAACAGTTTTGATATTTTAATGTTAATCTGTTCATCTATTGCAGAATAGATTTTTAATGTCATTGTTTGAATCATTCGGCATGCTGATGGTGTTGGTATGCTGCAAGAATGTGGAAAAATATATTAAGGAAAATAATGACATATTACCAGAGGCAAAAGGGCGATTGCTGAAGATGTTGTTAATTTTTAAAAGTTTGTTACCGCACATTGATACTATCCACAAGGCGTACTTTTTCTGTAATTGGGGCACATACCATCTAAGCCAGAGACTGACTGGTATTCACTATGTAAATCATATTTTTTCTTTTTTTTTAACTGAGTAATTATTACAAAAATATATATATTTACAGATATTATCCCGATTTTGGCTTAAAGATAGACAGTCGATTCCAGCTTTTAGAGTATTAGGAGGAATCACAATGATCCAGTTGCTCATAACAAGCACAATCGCTATTATGAAGAATTACAATGTTAAGTTGCCAGCAGGAGAAAGTCAAATGGTGCAAGCTAAAAATTTATCTGAACATAGAAAATGCGCAATGTGTTTAAGCACATACCAGAATCCGTCATGTACACCATGTGGGCATATATTTTGTTGGAACTGCATTTTAGAATGGCTCCAGTCCGAAAACCAATGCCCCATATGTAGGGAACCAACAGTTCCCTCTAGAATCGTCTGTTTAAAAAATTACTTTTAAACTATAACTGTGACCTGACCAAAAACTGTGATATGCTGTTAAAAGCTTGTTTTTTACTAGCTTGTTTGTAATATTTTATGAAGAAATAAATATTTTTAATTTAAAAAACTTGAAAACATTTCTTGTAATTAATCAATTTATAAAATACAATTTTTAAACACTTTCTCCTCTTCAACAGCACTGATCAATAAATTCACTACTCATAAAAAATACACAACACCTACAAATTTAGATATTTTCTAGTTCTGTATTAATATTTATTATTATTAATCATACCTTTATTAATAACTGTTTACCAATAAACAAAGTTCAGTTTTTCTTGGTTCGTTTAAATGTTCCTTTCAGTCAGTTTTTACCATTTGTTAGCCCCTGGTAATAATTTCTCTCTATTGTCTGTACTCTGTTTAACTTTACCAGAATTATATGGGATTTATGTGCTTTACACTAACAACATTGATGTCCAAAAAGCAAAAGTGTGTAAGTAAAAGACATATAATGATGAAAAAATAAAATAATAGCTGCATTGGGGATACTACATTTACTGGTAATAAAAAAAAGGAAACAAAACAGATGTGGAAAAATGAGAACATTTTGAGAGCTGTTTTCAGTTATAAAAGTTTTTTGTTTCTGATAAAATTGATACATTTTGAAACCTAAGCTTTTTATTGTTCTAATTTAAAAATTAATATTCAAACAAAACATATATGTATTAATTATTTTTACATCATGATAAACTTCATAACAATTAAACAGTTTAATTCAGTACAATAAATAATATACTTTCCTAAAGGTAGATTGGGGATGACCTTTAAAGTATATTTAAACTGAGAAGGCTGATCAAACACCAAAGAAAACAATAAATAATTATAATTTTAATCTATGGTCATTAGCACTTGCTTTCTCATCTCAACCAAGATCTTGGATTAAAATTATAATTAATTTAAATAATTAATACAGTCAATTTAGACTACCAAATGCATTTAAAGATTAATACAATAAACAACATTAAAATGACAAGAATAAAAGTACATTATAAAACTTTACTCAATTAACTGTACACAATTTTTTGAAAATGAAAAATGGTGTATAATTAATTGATTATATGTAAGTTACGCCTGCACGAAACCACTAATGCAGCAACAAACGATTCTTCCCATATACAAATTCCGAGAATAGATTATAAGCATAAAATGTAGATTGTATTGTATGACCCCTTTCTTTCGCAGATCCTCTCGGGACTCCGAACAGTACAGACACTTTAAATTAGAACCCTTGTGTAAAGTTGTAGTTTATATTGAATAAACCTTATTTTTAAAAAATTAGTTTNAGTTACGCCTGCACGAAACCACTAATGCAGCAACAAACGATTCTTCCCATATACAAATTCCGAGAATAGATTATAAGCATAAAATGTAGATTGTATTGTATGACCCCTTTCTTTCGCAGATCCTCTCGGGACTCCGAACAGTACAGACACTTTAAATTAGAACCCTTGTGTAAAGTTGTAGTTTATATTGAATAAACCTTATTTTTAAAAAATTAGTTTCTTACATCGAAACCATAACTTGTATAACTAAGAATAACTTGATAATAAAAAATAATAAAATTTGGTATTGTAATGATCACATCACAGTTCAAGTCTAGAAAAAATATATATTTATAATAATATGTACATGATTCCAATATATCACATGTGTACATTCGTAAGTAATTCATTAACATTCACAGATTTTTTCTCAGATTTATAAAAAAAATGTACATTACTTTTCTTAATTGATGTTTTATTGATTAAATAACAATATTTTTAAAATAAATATATTTTCTTAACACATATAACAATTGATAAAATATAAATACTTTTTTTTAATAACAGTAAACTATTATTATAATCACAGGTCAAATTAATAATTACTTCATCAAATCACATTGTAAATTTTTTAAAAAATTATATGAATTTAATATGTAACTGTATGTGTGTATAATAATAATAGTAAATTTAAGTGTAAAATATATAGGTCGTTTGCAAGGAATGTTAAGTCGGGCAATTTAATATATTTTAGAACACCGGAGTTAATTCATTCCGATTATTACACACTTAAATGTTGAGTTCAAATTTCTGAGCATTAGTGGTTATATAAACTGAGTAATTATCATTGCTCTTAATTAACATTAACAATTACGTGATTTGTAGATGATTACTTGCCAAGCTTTTGGCTTTTTGCCTCAGGGCTTATAAAGATCAAGCAATGCAAGTAGTCGTATTTTGTTTTTTTTCTTCATACCCTGACCAGAAACCAGATCTTCCAATCACGTATTTATCATGGTCGATCAACTTAACAATTAACCAAATTATCTGCATTGTGATTGATTTCGGCCTCATTTGGGTTAAGTAGGTCTTCATCAACATCTTCCCTCTTACAATGTTGAATTGTTATGATCAATCTGTAAATTAAGTATTGAAATAAAGGTCAGGATTCATTATTGTTTGTAAATAACTATGTCAATAATAATAATAATAATAATAATAATAACAACAATACTTTAAAACGAAGAAAAATCAAAACATTTTAATAATCACAATACTTACATTAGACATAGTGTAATTAGAAGCCAACATGAAGCTGATAAGAAACTTAAATGCTGAGGTTTGTCATTAATTACTGAGTCATAAACAGCAGTGTAACAAACAAAAGAAATGAGTGGGGCTATTGCCTCGATAATGGACACAATTGAAAATATTTTACCTGAAATTTATAGGTCATGAACATCAGCATTATGTACTATTTTAATAATTTCGATTTACCCATGTCCTGAGCAGGAAATATCCTCGACACCTCTACTTTCATTGCAGGGCTAAATATCACCTTTAGAACACCTAAATTTCCAGCCAAGTAAAAGTCCAAATTTGAGTGCGATAAGCCGAGGCATATTGAAGAATAACAGCCCATGACACCGATCAACAAAGCTACCCATAATTCTCGGACACGAAGAACTTTTGTGAATAGCCACATCACCAGTAGTGATGCCACAACTTTAAAATATAATTATAATACATTATTAAATTTTAATAAAACTACTGTTTAAGTAATTAAATATATACTTGATGAAGCGCACAACGATGCTGAATAAAAGTTATAATCGTCCATTGACCAATTTAAAACTTTTCTTAAAATCAAATACTGAAAATTAGAATCACCTGAAACATATTAAGACCATTGAAAACAACTAAACTAAATGAAAGTTATATTTTTATTACCTAAAACCACACTAAGTTCAATTGTTATTACAAAACAAATAATGCCAAAAATCAACAAGCCGTAAAATTCTCTATTAACGAAAACAACTTTTACCATTTGCTTTATACTGTCAAAAGAGAATATTTGAAGGAGGCTTGGTGTTTCGTCATCACACTGGAAAAAACACTGCTTAGTAACAATTTATAATAAGTTTTTTGAAGTTTATTAATTACCGCAACAAAAGTAACAGTTTCAGGAATGCATAGTATAACATAATACAAGACCAGCAAAGTAAAACCAGCTGCTATGACATAAATTACTGATGTATATGTATCGTCTGATGAGCATAGCCACAACAGCAGAGGTGATATTAAATATCCAAGTAAAACGGCAAGAACATAAGATGTTGAAAGATATGTCATTCTAAAAATAAATCAAATTTTACTTTTAAACAGCTTTGAAAGAAAATAAAATAAATTTTCTGTGATAACTAATAACACACCTAAGACCTCTGTTGGATTCTGTTGTGATGTCAGTAACATAGGAAAAAACTGCTGCAAACAACACTACTAAACCTCCCGACAGCATGGGTATTAATGAAATAACCAATAAATAGATAGGAGATGCCGTTGTTATTTTTGCAAAAATAAGCCAAGCTATATAATAACAGCTATAACCTTTAAAAAGAAAAAAAAAAGAATTACAAGAGAACTTTGCAACTAGCCTTTCTGGCTTTATTACCACATAGAGGTAGCACGAGGAAAGATTTTCTTCCATGTGTGTCCATCCATGGTCCAATAAAAAAAGAAAGAAATATACCAACCACAGAATCAAGGATAGATTTGACTAGCATAAGATTTGCCACATACACCTGTAAACCGTTTTCAACTAAATGTTCTTTCTCGTCAGAACACTGTTCCGCAGTATAGTTAAAGGTAATTAAGCATGTTTTCTGTAGCAGAATTTTCATTGATAGCGCATCTAAATATAAATAAACAAAATTGATAAGTTCAATTTCAATATTTATCTATTCATGTTCACCTGATAAGGATGAGGAGAAGAATAAACAAAATAAAATCGGTTCAACTGTGATAAAAGAATAATTAAAAAAGGTCCCTGTCATGCCACTGCTATTGGTACTACCACTGTTACTCTCGTTCACACTTATACCTTCATCGTTATCTGAGTTGTCAGGCATATTTCTAGATTTTCCTTTAACTGTATAGGTAACTAAAATGAAAGAGTGCAGAATATTGTCATCTATCAAATTTGAATTATTTACATGACATACATACAAATTAAATTATTCTTTAAAGCTATTATAAATAGATTTTTTTTAAAAGAATTTATTCGTAAAATGGATGTCCTTTTAAGCTTCCAAGGCAAAAAACTGCAATGATTTAATGATTTATCCCCTGTTTTATAGTGCCTTGATTATTAACGTCACCTGAAAAAAGAGTAAAATTAACAAGGCAAAATATAAAACACCATTTATAGTGAATGCATTTCTGATTATATTCATTCTTAATTCATTATCATTAGAACGAATAGTTGGTAACACGATTGTTTATATTGGATGTTACATTATCTGAAATGTCAGGATCAGGCTGTCATAAGTGTAAAGCTGATTTTGCAAATATCAAAAACAAATCAAACAAAGCCGGTAGCCATATTACAGTAAAACTTTTCAATGGAAAGACACAGAACTCACAACTATATAAACCAGTCTTAGCACACGTTACAAATAGTTTTAAAATAAGTTAAAAATAGATGTTAGAAATAAGGCTGTAAATCTGACGCCCATATGGTAGGGAGCAAAGGGATTTCCTGCAAACCTGGAAGTCATCGGAACATGATAAAATTAATAATCTGTCCACTAAATAACCAAAGTCAAGGAGTTATTTAGTTTAAGAAGGTTGTCACAGACACAGTTCGTCCATTGTCATAATCAGCTGGGTGGGTGTAATACTTCACAGGATGTCTATCGACATGAGATCAGTAGGCTATGAAAACCACTGAGAATTACGAATTATTGTGTGGCCACTCTTGCAAGAAGGAAATTGAATATCTGGCCCAATATATTTTGCTTTTCCTTTCCTCCCCTACCCTGGTTGGGAAATCAGTATAAAAGGGATGATCTGAAAATTCAAATTCAAACTCGAACACAGTCAACTGGACCCAGAAGCAGCAAGAAGATCTCATCCTCAGAGTTGTGGTCATTAGGGAAGTACACTTCGTTCTTTCAAGCAGAAATACATGCCATCAATGCTTGTGCCCTGGAAAATCTTAAAAGAGGTTACACTGGCAAAACATTTTCATAAGATCTGATAGCCAAGCAGCCATTAAAGCATTAACATGTAAAATAATCTCATCAAAATTAGTCAGTGCATCCAAATTCTCCAAAACCTGGGGAAACACAACAACCCGATGATATATTGGATGCCTGGGCACAGAAGAATTTTGGTTAATGAGACAGACTGGCCAGAGGAGGATCTGCAAGACTATACATAGGCCCCGAACCTCCTGTTTTTGGACTAAATATAGAATCCTCCATCGCAGAATGGATCCAAACAAAACAAAAGGAGAAGTGGATAAACTCTAGCGGCACTAGACATAGTAAACTTATTATGAAACAACCCTCACCAAAACTGGCCAACTCATTGCTGCAACTGGAGAGGGCTAAACTCAGAGGAGTGATATGACTTTTAACCGGCCACTGGCATCTGAGAAAATATCTAGACAACATGCGAAGCAACTGTTCAATTTCGATTTAACATAGCACACAGAAAAAAATCTAGAGAATGAAATTGTAACAGCAACAGTTAATACATCTAAGAAGAAGGATTGAGTCTATTGCACTGAACTAAGGAACTAGGAATAAGCCGGAAGGCTGCATTGCCTGGGGAGTACAAACCTCGTTTCCTAGTATCCTTATCACCATACCATACCAGAGTTGTGGCTGGGTTGTCTTGATTATTTGTCGCTCAGTTTGTTTAGTACAATATTAAGACAGGCATATTGATGAATATATTTCTCTGATTTATTGTGCCAACCTTACCTTACCCCTCACAAAAAGTAGTTAAGCATGCTATATATTCTATTATTGCTAGCGCTAAACATCAGGGCAGGCTTACACTTACTTCACATCTAGGATTCCTAACTGCAACGCAATGGCACTTCTGAACAATTCCACACAAAAACTGATCAAGTGCAAACGCTAAATCTCATCACATTGCTTACAAACAAGGATAATAAGCGCAACATCGCTAACTGTTTTTAAAAAATAAATAAAAATTTTAAAAAATTGTGTGCGAAGTCAGAAGCGTGAAGCCTTCCTTAAAGTTGGGTAAACCAACAGCAAAGGACTAAGTTAACACTAACAGAAATTCAATTTCCGAATACACATTTAACAATGAAATAAACAATAGATCAATGGACATTAAAAATTAAATGACCGATGCTTTAAATAAACATTAAATAACATGCAATAAATTAAGAGAAGTACAAAAAAAAAGCTCTGAAGTAGAAAACATTGCTATTTACCAGACTAAAATTGGAAAATATAACAGTTGGAAAGTTCTGTCTGTGAAAAAGTAAAGAATGAACAACAATAATTGGTAAGAACTCAACAGCACATACATTATTTAATCAATTTCATGACTTTTATCTTACTTCAATTAGTTTGATAATTTTATTTGGTATGATTCACGAATGGAAATTGACAACGAAACCCTGTCAAACTGTTTCGATTTTAGTATATTCAATTTTCATTTAAAAATAAAAGTACTCACAGACATGGAAAAATGATGAAGTTACAAACTTATGACCTTGTAAAAATCTGAAGGTCTAGATAACGAATTATTAGTTATCAACAAATACATACTTTGCCAATGACACTTCTATTTTCTGTACAGTTTTCAAATTTTAAACATTTCAACAACATATACAACATTCAACTCCCTAGTTGTATACACTGTGAAGTGTGAACCTCGTCGAATCTTAAAACGTATTACCGTCGATATAGCAATTACGTAATAATCCCTACAAAATTGCTAAGTTTTGACCCAAAATCAAATTTAAAAATCATTGGATAAAACATCACAAACGATTGCGATAGGCGATGAACTTAGTGATATCAAACGACCAACTGGTACTTATCATTTGAGTTCCTTGATTTGTATATGTCATGTCTCTTCGCGGTTTAAAATTTTTCAAAAATTATATTAACAAATTAGTCTAGGATGATGATTAATTTTCCTCTAAAGAAAAAAATGTATTT
The DNA here is from genome assembly GCF_000648675.2 of Cimex lectularius. Lineage (NCBI taxonomy): Eukaryota > Metazoa > Arthropoda > Insecta > Hemiptera > Cimicidae > Cimex > Cimex lectularius. The sequence goes on from NW_019393002.1 coordinate 30,315, forward strand.
ATTTATTTACAGGCAAAACCTATTAAAAATAAGTACAATTATAAAACATAAATAGGTAATTAAAGCTGATCTAGAATAACAAAACAGACATGACCAAAGCCCTAAGTAACAACAGGTTGACATAATACTTAGATTGCCAAAACATTTGATAAAGTCATAAAGATTGATTGTCTCATCCGAATACTCGACATCTTTGGTCGGTTCTCTCCACATCTAGTTAAGCCCTTATTTGCACAATAGATATCAAATTGTGAAACTTAACTTTACAAAAAATAGCAGTCTTGTGTGGTGTACCTCATAGGTCGTTACTCAGCCCATTCCTTTTCAATGTATTTATGAATGATTTCCCTCTTTGCTGACAACCTGATGGTCTATACTGCTATCACTTCTATTCATGATGTTCCTCCAATAAATCTACAAAAAATGTCTACACTTTTGTCCTTTTTTTAATTTTATTAATTTATTTTTATTTTATTTATTTATTTTTTTAATTTTTTTATTTTATTTTTTTTGTTAAAACGTTAATTTTAAATTAACGATATTGATTGATTTATGTTTAGTGGTCTAATTGACCATATTAATTATTTCAATTAATTATTCTTTTTTATGAAGTCACGATAGCTCAAGAGGTGAGAGAAGCGGCATATTGAGCTGAAGGTCGTGGGTTCGAAACCTGCTCGTGACACTAAATTTTTCATCTCAACAAACTTTACATAAAAAGAACAATTAATTGAAATAATTAGCTATATTGTTAAGCATATATATTTTAATTGAGATTAGTATGAAAAAAGTATTTTGACCCCTTTTTTGCGAACTCAATGAGTAATTGAATGTTAAGCTCTCCTCTATGATAGAAATTATTTTACTTTTTTTATAGTTCTATTATAGTTATATATTAATAGGTAAAGGCTATTTCATTTCATATAACACAATTTGCATTTATTAAAGAACTTATTAACTTATTTTTTAAGGTGCTGCCGAGTGCTCATCGGTCTTGGGAGTCCCTCCCCAGATTTTGAGCTTAAAGGATCTCCAGTGAGCTTAGAGGTGTCTATAATGATTAGACAACGACCCCTAATCGATAAAGCCCTATGCTCAATGTTCAATTTAAAAGCATCCACGGAGTTCCTTTCTTTCCTAGTCTGGGGCTATCACTGTGCTATTCATCACACTCATGGAGCCAGTTCTGCTGACTTATATAAATTTAATGACCAATATGGTCACAGCCTTCAAAAAGAAGAAAAGAAAAAATATATAAAACTCTAAAACAGTTATCAAGCACTTTGAGTCAATCAAAACATAGCAACTTGTATAATTTGTTTATAAATTTGTTAAAACCCTTATATGAATAGCTACTAAGTATTTTTGTATAGTAAAACTATATAAAACATGTTTAATCCATTAAAAAATACAGTGAGAAAAACAGATTTTCAAATTTTGTCTTATTTATACAAAATTAAACAATAACAAAAAACATCTGAACATATTAGTAATACAATGAACTAGAAACAACTCATTCAACTTTACTTTTAAAACAAGACATGGCTAATGAAGTAACATTTGCACAGCTTCACCAGAAGTACTGTGACCTCAAGGATTATTCAAAAAAGCAAGGAGTATCGCAGCAACTGAAGTCGTACTGGGACATCAGTTTAATTAGATTAAATTGTGACAGTATTATAAATGATATCGAAACGAAGATGAAAACCGCTGAATCAGAATCTGATGTTTGGCATCGACTTCTGGCGATGAAAGGTGTCATACTCAATTTTCAAGTTGACTTCCTCCTCCTGTTTGAAAATTTTGGACTCGCTATGGACATATTGATAGAAAACTTTAAAAATATTCACCCTTATTCAAAAAGCAATTACGTCTCTTTTGTATCTTTGCAAACAATACATAAAATCGCTTCTATATGTAAAATGAACGACGATTTGTGTAGCGCACAAGAGATTCTTGAAACAGCAGTTGATATTTATGAAAGCTCAATAGATGAAGGCTATTGCGAAAATGAAGAGCTGTTTTCACCAGATGAAACGGTTTGGCCACGGTTCAATCTGGCTTGTCAATTTGATAACACTTACATCTTCATCTTGGAAATGCTGAAAATAATCCACGATTCAAAAAAGAATTATGTCGGCAGCGTTGTCTTACAGCATCACATATTAAAAATACAATTAAAACGTGGCGATGAAAGTTTGTTCATTTGGCTACAGAATTTATTAAGATTATCAAATAAATTAACACATTTGCAATTTTATAGGTAATATAAAAAAATAAAAACTGCCTTGAAAAATGTACTAATAATTGAATTTGTATTTTTACAGATGTGCAAGGCATCATTTGTCAGTAGCTTCTTACAAATTGGAATCACTAAAAAAGTCATTTGGAGGAAAACAAGTAGAAAATGGGTAATGAATGGTTAATTTTAATCAATAACAATTTTTTTAACCCATAAAATTGATCTAAACAAATGCAAATTCCTCCTGATAAATTTTATATTCACATGCAGTTTGAATAAGTTTTACAATCCTTTATATAGTTGTAATTAAATTTAATTGCTCAAGTGGTTAAGTTTCACCTAATTAATGTGTGAAAAAGAAATTATGTCACCCTATTTTTTTCATTATTTCCATAACTTTAAGGACGGAGAAACCTTTAAAGCCAATTCAGAACAAAGTTTAATTTAAAATAATAATTTATCTAATTCTGAAAAATAATTTATTAATTATTATCATGTTTCAAATTTGTAATTCATAAGTGAAACTTAAATGTTTTTGCTTTTACTACTACTATAAACAGGAAACATGTCGCAAATCTCTTTGATGGTTTAGAAGCCAATCTTGCCTTGGTATGGATAAAATACGCCCTCTCAATGTTTGTCAGTTCAGAAAAAAAATATCTAGAAATTTACTACATCAAGAAAACTCAAAAATCACACAGTGAAGGAAAAGGTGGTAAATTATTTAAAGTAAAGTTAGTTTATTAAAAGTTTAAAGACAAGTAGCTGAATGTATAACTCTGACAATAGATGAATCCCAAAGGACAGATATGACATTGGGTAAAACTGATGAAAAGATCGAGGCTCTCAAATTCCAGTTGGATGTGTCTAGCATAGAAAATTTAGTTACATGTGAAATAATCAGAACAACAAATCAGGCCAAAGATTTGTTTGAATTTGTTATTGAGTGGTTTAATAGGGCAAAGGAGTATTATGAATTTAATGAATTTCCATCTGAGCACATTTCTTTGATGATGGATTTTTCAGAGCTTCATAAATCCTTGGCATTTTTTGAACCTAAATCACCCGAGTAAGATTTTTTTTTTTTTTTTACTTTATACATCCTAACATTTTTTCCCCATGATTTCATCTTACACAGGAGATATATTTTGTTTCAAAAACGCCAGTCGATATTGAACATAATAAAAAATCTATCGGCTCAACTAGACCCGATTGCTTTTGTCGACACCAACGTAGAAATAATGAAAGAACTCGCACAAGTTCATCTCGACCTTCTTCATTCTGATTTGGAAATGCTAAAAGAGATAAAGACGTTTGCAATGGACCAACTCAAGAATAATCCTACTAAAAGCCAACAGTTAGAGAAGCATATTGATAGTAGCATTGATCTGTTTGAAAATCAACTCAACGTTTTGGAAACATATGATGCTGAAAGTAAACCAACATTTCAATTCTGACACAAAGTGCAATAAAGATAGAATATATATTGTGTAACCACTTGTAACAAATGAAGTCAAATGTCTAATTATATATTCTTAAAGAAATTTATATTATTTCATTGTTTTGTAATAATAGTAAAAATGTACAAATATATATACATACTTTCATAAAAGGTGGCTGCTTGGTTAAGGTGTTGACAAGATGTTTCATCACTTTAAATTAAGGATTCTATGTAAAACAAAGCTAAAGTTAATTACAAGCCAAACATAGGGAACTGTGGTGGCTAAGTGGTTAGGATGGCCGCTAGCGGTTCTGGGTTCAAATCTTGTTACAGACCATGAGTTTTTAATTGAGAATAGTATGAAAGAAGCATCAAGTCCACAACAGGTAAAGAGTAGTTGAACGTTAAGCCCTCTCATACTACAAGAATTATTTTTTTTTTTTACAAACCAAATATATACTCAAAGATGAAAAAAATCGGACGTTTGTTTTTTGTTGATTATTTCAAACTATTTGTATTTTCAACATCATATTAATTATGACATACTTATTTTTCATATTTATTATTTCAACAAAACACTGAAAAATCATTTAGGGATAGAATAGTGTTAGCTAAATTTTAATCTATTACTAAATGATTTTCTGGTATTTTGGTGAATTTTCTTTTAAACCATCATAATTAAATATTTTTTATTAAAAAAATCATGAATTTCTGATCTTGTTTAATTTGGTTTATTTAAAAATAAGTGTTATAATTAATATTATAATAAAAATACATACATATATTTTGGAATAACAAAATATGAGTTCCCTCCTTTTTTTAAACTAATTTATTTATTTATTTTTTCTGCCTTTGAGTATATATGCTTTTGAATTTGACACATGCTGATTTTAAAATGAGAGATGAATAAAACACTAACTTTTAATTAAAAATAATTTATTATAATATTAACTTGTTATGTACAGCATTTTTTTTTATTATTATCATCATCCAAATAATCAATGCCATTTAAAATATTGAAGGCAGCCGTAATTATTACATATACAACTGAAATTCTCACAACTCATTCCTCAATAAAGTTGAATATCACACATTCAATTCGTTAAATTAGAATAGGTTGTAAAACATAAAATTAGCACCTTGACTTTTGACAATAGCAAAAATGACATTCATCATAAAAAGAAAAAAAATAGAAGCAATGTCAAGATTAACAGAGTCAACTAATTTATGAACTAATCCTCGTAATGACCACTTATAAATATTGGTGTTTTCTCTAGTGCTGGTTTTTTCTCTCTCAAAATTATGTTTTACCACTACATTAATTTATAACTTAAATTGGTTTGTATAGCAACGTGGTAACATACTTTTTCCTATAACGATGTGTTGCACTCAAAACCATGACACCATCCTTGATTGAAAGAGCATAAAGGTGATTAAGCATGACGTGATTCGGTTCAGGGAGAAGAGTAGGTTCACACTGTAAATTTTTTTTTTCAAAAATTTATTTTAAAACACCTTATAGAAATAGAATAATATTAAGTATCTCACTGATATGGGAGTGTCCCGGTTTAAAATGACTTGAAGAAGGTGGGGTGGAAGCACTGGCGGACCTGCAGGTTTTTCCCATGGCCTCATCGGTGGTATCTCTTGCCCGTAATTACCTGAAAATTATGACAAATATTTTTAATTCAGCACAAAAAAGTAAATTGTGGTAAATTTGTTACCTGGTTGAGTGTGATTTGCACTTTCGCTATCCATAGCTAATGCTTGGAACACCTCAAAATCTGTGTTTTTAACGGCTATCAAGTTATTCCTTGAGCCCATTCCATTTTCAACTATTTTCTAAAATATTTTACAGCATTATTTTATTATTTAGGTCATTACAAAAAATCTATTTTTAAAAAATTGTCATAAGTATTCAGTTTTTAACATGTTTTGTGCCATATTATTTTTAGATACACTCCAAAATTATTGTTGTAAAGTAATGCAATATTATTATTATTATTAAATCCATTATATTTAATGGTCTAGTGACCAAATTACTTCTTTCAATTAATTAATCTTTTTATGTAAAGTTTATGGCTGAAATGGTGTCATGATAGTTCAAGTGGTCAGAGCAGCGGCGTACTGAGCCGAAGGTCGTGGGTTCGAATCCCACTCGTGGCAGTAACTTTTTCATTTCAACCAAAAACCTCACATAAAAATATTAATTATTATTATTGTGAGAACTGTTATTTCTGAAAACTCTGAGCAAAAATTGCAATGGCAGTACATTATTTAAATGAGATTTGTTGTCCTTATTTTATGAGTCCCAATTTTGAATATTCCTGCTGCACTTGATAAGGTTTTTTTTTAAGTTTTACACTGTGTATAATTGTTTGATGAGCAATCACATACTTTTAGACATAGCCCACGAGACACAATATCTGAGCTAGAAAGCCTTAAAGAAGCCCAAAAACTCTGCATAACAACTGGATGTATGCCACAGAAAAGGTTGACGTATTTAAAGAGACAAATTGTAATAAACTTACCAATGAAGGGTCATGTTTCCATTCCCCATCAACATAAAATTTATACTGATGCTCACCCTCAGGCAGATCTATGATTGTAACAAAATCTCCATGGCTGTAAAAAAAATCAGAGTAATAAATTTCTATTTGACTGTAATGTAGTAAAATTGTTATTTTGAGGAAGGTAATTTGTGAAAAAAATCCATTCTATTATTCAAGAAATCATGCTTTTACATCAGTTCCTCTGTTTTTAAAATCATCATTAAACAGAAGTGTTCCTATTGCCAAGCTATGAGTGAACAGGAAGGGGGTAAGGAACACACGTTTTACATGGGAATGTTCCAGATTGAAACTAAAAACTAAAGTGCCAGGTGTTTGTATAGATTGTGAGACTTCCTAAAACATTAATGTTTGCAAGAAAGTAAAATCTAATAGTGATCTGTCATTCATAGAATACTGAGTTATCTTTTTGCTGTTCGCATCTAAGAGGCTTTTTCATTAAAAAATTTACAAGTGTTTGTTTATTAGAAGTTGTTTTCTTAGTTCAGAAAATGGAGGATCCAGGGGTAAAACAATGAGGGGTCCAATAGCATAAATTTTAAAGGAAACAACTTCGTCCCTCAGGCATCTTCTACATTTTAACGTTTCGAGTACCTTCAAATTCACAAAATTAAATCCTCAAAACATAATAAAACTATATTGCCCCCTTGAACAATTTTAGCTTTAATATCAATACACTTACACAGGGGGGAAAAATGCAAGTTTTTTCAGCTCCGACAATTTGGGGGAGTAGGTGAATTATTCTTGAGATTTATATGTGTACATGACTATTTCTTTTTGTTGAAGTGTTTGCTGGAGTATTTTGTTGCTCTGCTTGATCAGGATCAGGGTGGGGTCTGATTTACAAAATCGCCTTATATCTTCAAATAATCTTCAGAGCAATTTTTCTCTGATTACTTCATAATTTTTGAACATTAAACTTTTGTCTAGTACAGATCCCTATACAGGTACAGCATTAAAACAGAAGGATTGCTCCTTCATAAATCATTTCCAGAGAACCCAGTCCCCGTATACCTTCACACATCGAGAAATCATGTTTATTAGTTGCCATGTCTTTTCACATATTCTTTCCCCATGTAATTTCCAGGATAATTTTGTGTCCAGCCACACGCTCAATAGCTTCAATTCTTCAACCTGTGGAATCAGCTCACCCCTCATGTACATTGACACATTTGTCCTTTTTCATTTCATATGTAGAACTTGAAATTTGCTGGGGTTGAATTCTATTTTATTTTCTACTGACCATTTTTTCACAATGTACTCTTTTGAAATCCTTCCAAAGTCATATTTGTCCTGCGTAGCAACCACATCAACTGGTCATTCACAAATGCGATGACCTCGACTCCAATAATTCCAACAAGGAAAGTCCAATCTGAGAAGCATGTCTTATAAGCTAGTTCAAAAACCCTGGCCCACTATATCCGTCATAATTTTAAGTTTTTGTTTATAATTTTTTGATTTCGGGAGGAGCAGTCAAGAATGAGATAGTTTTTCAACACCTTTTTCACTTTTCTGCCGATGTTTTGACCTTTATTCGGGTCATCTTCATGGCATGAAATGTGGTGCTATTTTAGTGGGTGTTGTGTGAAAGTGTAAAAGGCAAAAAAATGGGGGGAAAAGGTGTTTTTCTAAACTCCTCATACTTGACCGCACCTCACAAACCCGACAAATTATTAAACAACCGGTCATTAAAAAACCCAGTTTTGTTTATAATCGCCATTATTTACGGCAGTTTGTTTTGTCTGCTGAGACCTTTGTAGGTTGAGACAAATGAGTATTTCTGGGTTATTTTTTTAAAGGTTTTTTTGTTTTGTGTTTATAAATGTTTTTAGTGATGTGCTGTGATTATTTATGTTAGGTGTTTAATTTACAGGAATAATCCCACAATTATTAGTACAAGGTTAGTAGTGAAGCTACATAAGTATGTGTTTCCATAAAAGTAATCTTAATACTATATATTAATCTATATCACAGTTTGGTAATCGACACAAGAGAGACATCAAATTTTTAGTTATGAAAGCTTACTATTAATTACATTTTTTGTAGTTTATTAAAACTTTCATGGAACCAATCAAAATTTAAGTTTTAAGTGATTTGTTAATGTGCTGATGCATTGGGCCTGAATTGTGTCTTTCTTATCATCCGTTTTAGGTGATTTTTTATAGCATAGTTTACATCTGCGTTCAATTTAGCAGTGGGAAATCTGATTTGATAAAGGGTATCGTAAATTGAGTCCCAGTGATAAGAGATTTTGAATTGGAGGAATATTGTTGACCTGGCGTTCCTCACTACTTCAACCATTTATTGAATCACCGGTCACTAAGCACACACATTTAAAGTACAGATTAGTGTGTGGTGTTTAGTTTAGTGACCATTAATTAATGATTATTTGGAGATCGTGAGATGCGGTCTGGTGGGACGTAGGTACAGAAAAACATTTTCTTTATCGTGCGAGTTTCAATCTTTATTGAGATCTCTTCAGGGCTCAAAGTATTTGTTTTCTGTGTAGATGTGTCATTATTGTGTCGTGTTGAGAGTGCTAACTCTCACTCTACAGCACTCTCAACACGACACAATAATGACATCTACACAGAAAACAAATACTTTGAACCCTGAAGATGATCTCAATAAAGATCGAAACATTGGCAAGATAAAGAAAATGTTTTCCTGAACCTAAGCCAGACCAGACCGCATCTCATGATCTCTCCAAATAATCAGTAGAGATTAGGTTGAAGTTTAAGGTTGAACTTGAAAGAAACAGAGGTTGAGTTGAAATACAGACTGCTTTAATTGTTAGCATTGATATATTACCTTTTGACCATCGGAATGGTCTTCCAGTTAGAAAAAGTACCGCTGATGAGGACATTTTTGCCTCCTCCGTCCCATTTGAAAACTGTAGGAAATACTTTATTGTCATTGACCTGTGTACCTTCGGACACAGTGTTTGATCTTTGGCGAGGAATGTTGAAGGCACCTCCTTCCTGATGAAAACAAAAAGAAAAGAATTCAATTTAATATAAATTTTCGAAGATGAAAACACTCACGGAATTCGGTGTCCCGTCCTTGGCGAATTCGTCGTCGTCTTCGTGGGAGCTTTGGTACACCAAATTCGGTTCGGTTTTTTTGTCGAAGACGAAAGCTTGTTCGTCTTTACAAGGTGAATGAGGCACGTGAAGTTCGCCACCTTTCTGGTGTCTGTCCCTTCCTCCGGCGCTTCCAGCATTTCCCATCTTTACATTTGTGAAAAAGAAAAAATTTTCAGACAAACTTAAAACGCCCGTAGATCCAGAGCCGAATCGACGGCATAACAAGCTATTTCCGTTTCGAACCAATTAATCAAATTCTTCAAATGTTTACATGCTTGTCAAAACATAGATTTTTCAACTTGGTACGTTTATGGAGTTGAAAACAGCTGACCGGTCACTGTTGTCAACGTGACAAGACGTCATTCCCCAGCCCCAGCTAACTCTTGGTTAACACTATCTAGCGAAAATTACAAATTTCCCTAAATAAACCCTAAAAATATTATTTTCCAAAGTTTACAGTTTAATTGAAATTATAATCATCACTCCTTACTCAATTATGTTGGTCGTTGTATTCTTTATATTATATTTTATATCTTGTTATATTTTCTATATTTAAATATTTTTATAAATTGCATTTATTCCATAAAATATATATAATATTATTATTATTATTAATAAATATTATTAAGCGTCTTGGCTATCATTTCAACACGAGAGGTCAAAGACAACGTTGATAAAGAAAACAAACTCGTAAACTTCCTGATAATAATCACATAAGTAGTTTGGACTTATTTTAAGAAATAAAGTATACGTATTTATTATATGAGCTGTGCGAAGAGAATTCAAAGTATGTTTAAACCGTTTCATCTCCGAAAAGTGAGTTGTAATTTAACAATTTCGTTTAAATGTAAAAAAAAATGCCACACAAAATATTGCAGTAGTGTTGACTCTATCTTAGACATCGTCCTTAAAAAGAATGAGCAAGTATTACAAGTAATAAATTATTAATTAATTAATGACATTTGTGATCGGCCTGGAATTGTTTTCACATCAGAAGCCAAATCTACTAATGTTACATTGTTTAACTTTCACTGTTACAAAAATTTGCTTTTTATGTCCGGCACACTCCTAAAAAGCTTTTGTTTGATCTTCATAAATGTTATTGCATTTATTTTTTCAACAAAAAAAGTCCTTTTCTGAAACGGTATTCCATATCACATTCCGTTGGTGGTGGCCCTCTAAAGGAGGTCTACTTGGTTACTGTTTCAGCGGTGGTGTTTAATAAGAAGTGTACCTTTGAGGATCATTAATCATACATGATCAATAGGACAACTTGGGTTTCATTAAACGTATGACATCTGACTTTATAAGTGTTCTAGTTTGGTTTATTCTCTGGTTAGGATTATTCTTGAATACAGTGATTTGATTCATTTATATTTTAGTGGTCAATTGACCAAGTTATTTCTTTCAATTAATTATTTTTTTATGTAAGGTTAAGATAATGGCAAAAAGAGGGAAAATTGGATTGGTTGTAGGTTGAGATGGAGAGTTGGTGTCCAAGAGGATCGAAGTCACAATAGCTCAAGTGGTAGAGCAGCTGCGTTTAGCCAAAGGCCGTGGGTTCGAATCCCGTTTGTGACATTGACTTTTTTATTTCAACCAAGACCTTACATAAAAAGGTTGAATAATTAATTGAAAGACAGTGATTTAATTTGGTCTCCTTATTACAAAACTCATTCAAATGATCTACAAATAATTCAGAGAAAAGCTACTAAATACCTAATTAAATCTAGTTTTAACAAGTCACATTGATTATGTACTCCTTGGTCACTCGGCGTCATGTTGCTTTTTCGCTATCAGGCTGAAAGATTTCAAATGGTTTTATTTATACTCAAGAAATTCTATCACAACTCAGCTTAAGTATTATTGTACTATAGAACACTGTGCCACGGAGATAAAAAGGCTGGATATTGTCAATAGATGAATAACCATATACTCGGACAACCATGCATCACTAAAGGCAGTTACTTCATCGGCGGTGAAATCCAGAGTTGTTTGATACTGCATTAGAGCGAGTGACTGAACTGTTTTACATTTCCGCTTACAGAACCAATCTTTCACCCATGAAATGTGTTTATAGAGCCTGCCCGTTCTTTGAATGTCATGCTGATCAATTTTTTGACAGTCAAGTGGTCTTTAGAAGAAAGATTTTTGAGTTTTTAACGAATAATATGGATATCTCTCGTACTGCTGTGATTTGTAATGTTTAATTTCCCTTTTTTTATTTATATGTGTTTTTGATTGTTCTCATGTTGGTTTACTTTTTATAAACTGCTGTCACCTATTTTTTATTATTTTTTTATTATTATTATTAATTTTTTTAAAAATTATATTTTGACTGTTCTTCTTTGGGGTTCCTGTTTGAACTATGTAATAAATCAATAAACTTGACACTGACTCCTAAAGATCAGTAGAGATAGCACTCAATAGTGGTCTGGCCCATGCATGAAAAATTACAATGAAAAATAAAACAAAGCAAATTTCAAGAGCATATACAGGTTTAACATACATATTTTGAGTCTGTGAACATTCCTGATCGTGCCATCCTACAGTTTAGATGATGGATCTGTAAAGTATCTTGCATGCGGTGGTTGTTACCGACCTCTTGATTAGGAAACAACTGTACAGTCGTTGATGTTAAATAGTTCAACAGGAAAACTGCAGTATCAACAGTCCGATTAATCTCTTTGAGAGAGAGTTTTTAACCAACTTAGGTACCATATGCATATACAATTACAGGCAAAGTACTGTGTATTTGTATAGTATGCAGAGAAAGGGTACTTCCCTTTGCTCCCCATAAAAGACATGCCACTTAATATGTAAGTAATGAACACAACCGTGACTTTCTCTGTTTCCTGTTTTGCTTTTTGTGAGCTATAATCATGCAAAGTTGTTGCATAAACACTCAAATACAAAAACTAGACACTTGTATTTATTTGTTTATTTTCCATAACAACTAGGTAAGAAGATTAATAATTGACTTAAAATGTAAACACAACATTATTGAGTGGTATTAATTTTTCGCTCTTTAGATTAAAAATAAATAAAACAAGTTCAATTTAATCTTTTCCAGAGCCAAATTGTCAAGTGGGGGTTATTTGGTTTTTTAAATAGTTTCCTTTGATGAAATAAATTTAAGTTAATTTTTTTTCTTATAAGCATGATTTTAAATCAAAAACCACTTCACCCAGGCAAATGCAGCTAACGATGGACGTAGCGTCCGTTACATAGCCAAGTCCTTAGTGGTTGAAATATAACAAGTTTAATATTTCATCAGGCAGGACCAATAAAACAATCCAAACTGTCAATAAAACTATCTGTTAATCTTACTCTACTTAATTTAACAATTCAATTCAACAATTTAACAATGTCCCATTTTAGCTTTTTTGTTCTTTTTTTAAGGCATGCAGAACGTTACAACTATTGAGACACAACCACGCCAGGAGCTTGTGTTATTCTATTCATGACCCGCCGTACCTTGACAGTTTGAAACCGAAGATCCCCCAGTATAATCCAGTCAACATTCAAATAAAAGGCTACGATTATGCTTTAGTTGAAAGTTATCAGAAATTGGCTAACAAAATAGCTTCATCATTAGATTTAAATATTTCAGATGCGTAAGTTTTTGAGTATTTGTTATATTTTAAACTGAGTTAACTTAACTTATCAATATTTTAAGGTGGGCAACTCCAGCGACGAAAGCCAAAATACAAAAATTCAAACCAAATGGAACAGTTATCGATAAAGAATATATATTGACGACATACGAAAGAAACATACAGGTATTTTTAAATGTTCAATATGTCACATTAAACAAAAGTTATTTGTCCAGCTTTATTACAGATTGAAGAGCTCTCTTCAACAGTGGCTCCCATTTTGATAGAACTTCTGCAATGTGCTCTCCCTCAAGGCATTTCCTTTCATCTCCACCTACATGAAGAGGAAGACGATGTCAAACGCTATGTCCCAGATATGGAACTGTCCGAGCTAAAAACCCAATTGGAAGAATTGGGAGGACCAGTTAAAAAGAAATAATAGTAAAAAGTAAATTGTGGTAATTACTTCATATTTAATTTTGTAAATAAATAGTTAAACAAACAAGTCTTTTAAATTTGTATTGAACAATAATAATATTAATGAATTAACATGTACAAAAACTAACTTTAAAGTAGTCATTGATCACTACGTGTGCTAAAAAAATAAATTATAATTCCAATGGTTGTATAAATTTTAAATTTTAATTAATTTGAACATTTGTGGAAGGATTTTTTTTTTAAATTTTTTAAATGTTTTTATTTGTTGCCTACACACAGTAGAACATATTACAAATGAGATAATATATATTTTATCACAGTCACAGCACTAACTCTAATGCCAGCGTTGCACCCGGATATACCATGAGAAACCAGTGAATGCACCAAAACACTCAATGTGAAGGATTAAGGGGCAAGGAGGTCTCGAGTCCATCATCAATCCATTATCCTAATGTGTAAATAGGGCTTGAATAGTAAGATTAGGATGGATTGAAAGGATGGCATGATAGAATCGGGAGCGGATTTGTTTAATGAAAAAAAGAATGAGGTTATTGTAGATTCTTAATTCACTACTTTCGTGGTCCGCTTGACCAATTAATACATGACAATTAATTAAGGTTTTTAGTTGAGATGAAAAAAAGTTAATGGCACAAGAGGGATTCGAACCCACGACCTTCGGCTCGTAAGGTGGGGTTGAGATGGGGAGTTGATGTCCGAGTGGATCGAGTCACGAGAGCTCAGGTGGTAGAGCAGCGGCGTATCTAGCCGAAGGTCGTGAGTTCGAATCCCTCTCGTGCCATTAACTTTTTTTCATCTCAACAAAAAACCTTAATTAATTGTCATGTATTAATTGGTCAAGCGGACCACGAAAGTAGTGAATTAATGATTTAAAAATGAAGTACACTTCACTAAAGCTCTCCGACGCCATTTCAATTGTCGTCGAGAATCCAAACCGATTACACGACATTTGGAAAATGGCAAAAGGAGGGAAAACTCATATGGTGGGGTTGAGAGGGGGAGTTGATGTCCGAGTGGATCGAGGTCACGATAGCTCAGTTGGTAGAGCAGCTGAAGTACACTTCACTAAAGCTCTCCGACACCATTTCAATTGTCGTCGAGAATCCAAACCGATTACACGACATTTGGACATTTTTTCATCTCAACTAAAAACCTTAATTAATTGTTATTGTGGATAGTGAGGTTAGTGATGTGGTAAAGAGCTTTGACATTGTCTTTGAAAATTTGATTGGAAGGATTAGATGTGCTGATGGCAGATCCCCACAGTTCCATTCCATTTGTCCAACATGGTCACAGTAAAGTCTCAAATAAAGTTAGTTTAGTTTTGACGGTCAAGATGGATTTTAGCCCTAGAAGCCTTCATAGTTTTCCAAATCTATTAAGTTTAGGTGGGGATTCCACATCAGTCTGCTGTCTAGGTAAAGTCCTACATATTTGACTTTAATGGAAGTTGGTATCTCTGTGTTGTTGATGTACACATTTCTCCAGTCTTCGATAAGCTCATGGTGTTGTTGGATCTTGGAAGTAGCTTGGATAGAATACTAGTTAGAGGACAAAATTGCAGTATCATCCGCATCGGTGTAGATGATATGTAGGAGGGACCAAAAGTGCTCTTATGGGATGCTGACTATCAGTGATTTCCGAGAACTTGATGCCACACATCAGAAGCAAAGGTCGGTTAGGTAGGATTTCAGGTGACAATAAGGAGTTGGTTGGAACCGTTCAAGTTTATAAAGCATGCCTGGGTGCCAGACCCATCAAATGCTTGTGGTATATCTGAGAACGCATCCAATCAATACTCTTGGTTCTCTCAAGCCAAAGAAATGGTGTCAACAACTCCAAAATTTGGTGAGTTGGAGAATGAGAGGTTGGATTGAGGGGTTGATTTTATGAATATCTAAGATTAAGTGCTTTAAAAGGAGTCAAGTATTTTGGAGATTGCAGGAAAAAACTCATGAATCTGTAAATGTGACACAAGACATGTGGTATTTACCGAATCCTGAACATTTGCCAAGTCATGAGATGCTCGACTTGGCACTTGTCAAATAGAGTGCCTATGTGTAGACATGCCGGGTCTGTACAACCAGCCAGTTTGTGCGGAAACAGCGTATTTGCCAAGTGATGTGTGAATCCTCAACGTACTACCAATTGTGATGGACAACAATGAAACTGTCTTTGCTGCACCTGCGGTTACTGTTTATTTTAGTAGGTTAAAAACTCAGTCACTGTTGCACTATTGCCCCTTCTTACTTTCAAACCATTTCCACGCATCAAAAACCTTGTTCCAATTTTTGATTAGGAAGAGAAACGTTCCAAATTATTTGTTCAGCTTGGTACAGATCGAGGAACTCCAAGACTTATATTGGACCAATCCATACCGAACCGAATGTTCTTTCATTAGTACATCTATTCTAGTTAAAAATCGTTTATTATTGAAATATAAATAGAAATGTTGAATAATGAGTACAGCGAATAACTGAGCACCCTTCCACACTAGTCGGGATTCGGTGAATCCCGCATGTCTGGAGCCACCTTTAGATGTATGTCAGCTTAAGAATTAAGAATAACGAGTGAAGTATGAATGTGAATGGTTAGAGCAGTATTTAGTCAAAGGTCGTGAGTTCGAATCCTGTTTGTGACACTAACTTTTTCATTTCACTCAAGACCTTATATAAAGAGTCAAAGAGACTAATTAACTAATACTCAGTTAGCTTTTTCACCTCAACAAAGACCTTAAATAACAATTCTATTTAATTTACATAACATTTAATTTACATTACATTATGACTCTAAATACAAGACTTAATTCTGAATTAAATTAATTAAATCCAATTGTTTTTATATAGTCACTTTCATACTTAAAGATTAGAAATAGCGTAATAAAGACATTTTATACAATTTAAAATGACTTTCAGAGTTTTGAATGTATGACTAGAGCTGCCAACGATTGTCACATGTGTTGTCTATTTTCATCGCGAAAAAGTAAGTGTTTTGTTCACTTTGAAGTAATTCATTTTTATAAAGTCTTTTGTATATAAAGTATATAAATAATTTTTGTTTTATATGAAGTTTTTAAAAAAATCTAGACGTGGCCGCGTGCTGCTCCCTGCCTCAGTTGCAGAAAATAACGCTCTACAGAAGCCAGTCTTCGAGGGCGGTTATGTGTGAATCCAGGTCAAAGATTATGTCAGCACTTGCATCCGCCGACGACGTTTTTGATTTTAGCTCTCGTTAGGAAGGTTCCGAAAAATATGGCCGCCTTTCTTTATTAAAAAAAAAGCATGTAATTCGTTAAATTCCAAACTAAAATAGTGACAATAAAATAGTTATCGATCAATTATTAGATATCGGGTAAAACAAGCGCGAGGGGTCGTTGATTTAGATTAAGATGAGTGTGGACGCTTACGGGCCGAGTTCGCAGACGTTGACTTTTCTGGACACAGAGGAAAACGACATAATCGGAGCCGACACTCAAGGGTCACAGTATGATTTCACGGATTTTACACTACCCTCACAAAGCCAGACTCAGCCGTCGCAGTTGGACGTCGGAGCCGGTCAAATCCAGGTGAAATGCATAAATTAAAAAAAAAAAAAATTAAAAATCAATTTCCATCCTTGCCAATACATTTTAAAAGTTTGTTAAGGTTATCTTGACCAAGACTTCTTATCAGAAAAGCTACGTCTTATGGTTTTTCCCGTTAATACATCTACAACTATTAAACTACGCCTAATACCAATTACGGACCAATTTGCCGTTTCAGCAACGATTCCGTCTCAGCATGATAGCAAGTTGCTAGATCATATTATTCCTCTTGGCAAAAACTCGGTTTTCCGTTTTAATAGAACGTCTATTTTGGACAAATGAAGTCACAAGCCATACTTGGGCTTATCATCTGGTTTACGCTACGAAGTGCGATGATGAACATATCATACGTTATCACCTCGCGCGATAAACGATCAATTTTGAAGTTTAAAATTCAAAATTTCGCCGTTATGGAACGTTAATTAAACATTAGGTTAGAAGAAAATTCAACCGACCTAATTCAATTCGTGTGGGCGTATTGTAATAAAAGTCAGCAAACACCTGATAATTAGGATAATTTTATATTTTAAAAAACTTTTTATTTTATTTTATGCCACTGTATAAATAAGCACTAAACACCATTTAAATGTTTTGTGATATTTCATGTACAGGTCTGCAGGGTGATAAACGTGTAGGGTCATAGTCAGTCATTTTGATTCGCCTGCTTTCTCTACTCTTTCCGCCATTGTCAGTCATTGGCTTTAGTGCTAAAAACAATTTCACATTTTCTAAATTTATAAAAAGATTGGCAAAATAAAACAAAGACTAAATACAAAAAAGTCCTGATGAGTGTTGGGGAGGGGGTCGAACCCCAAAACCCAGGACAATGGAATTTATTATGTTTTAATTGACAGGTGAATTGAGAAGTCGCATATGCAAATATCACTTTTATTATATGTATCTAATGGAAAAAACTTTGATGGAACAGTTTTTGTTTTAATCGTTAAACATTTCCAAAAGGTCAAATTGAAAAACAGTTTCTAGAGTTATGTTATTGAAGCGATATTAAAGGCCTACCGCCTGTGACTCCAATTTGATTCCAAAAACCTAACACCCTACCACAAGCTTTGAATACAGGGGTTTTCTAGAAGAGTTGTGTCGTTCTGGAACGATATATAAACAATATAAAGGGTGTATTTGTATTAAATGTAAACAGACTTGGAGTTTCACATGTACAAGATAAGAGAGGGTGTTCTTCGAATCAGAAGTGACTTGCTATGTGAAATATATACCTGTTTGGTGTACATATAAGGAGACCCATGATATAATGAAAGATTGATTGTATATCAAAATGTTGCCTATAAACATAAAGCCTTCTACGATAGAAAATATGCTCAACTGTTTTTTTATTTTTGCATAACGAGCGCCCACACAGTCACTTTCCGTCCAGAAGGTGCCCATGAGTTTTTGTTGTACAACTTATACGCAGTCTTGCCAGTACAGCCTGTTCCATTTTCAACCGGTTCTCCAGGTACCAGATGTCTTTCTTAACCTGCCATAGTTTGGCAGGGTTATTTTTATTTTTACGAGACAAATGATTTTTCCATTTTACTTTTACTGTATTGGAAATTAGAAAACGTTGGGTCTTCTGGCAGCTTATTTAGACGTCCTTTCTGTTTCTTTGTTTTTGGCTCTCCCTGTGTAACCTTCCCAAATGGATTATTAAAACTCAATTCTTACAAAATAGAGGTTTTTTTGCATCTTAATAAAGCATTTGTAAGATATAAAAGGAAAAGTACAGTTATGTTAAATTTTCTTATCTTAGATTCTTATATTATCTTAATTCTTAGACTTCACAAAAAATTCAGCAACTGTCCTATGTATTTTAAATTTAATAGTGTACATTAGAGCAGTTTGAGACTGAATATGGATTTTATTAGTTATGAATTGGTTTTTGAACTTTGTTACATAGTGATAACATCCAATAAATTAAGTCTGGTGCACAAGATAAAAAGACACTTTATGGCGATTTTCTTGTAAAACTGTTTAGGTTTTATACACCCAAAATGTATTACATTTCTTTTATAACATGACATTTACAAAATCAAAATTTCAATTTTTTTTTTTTAAACCTAGGTCAATGGGAAACTCAACATAGACATTGATGGTGTGGTATCTGCCACAGCACAGAAGCTAGGAGAACTTCAGTTTGAGGAGGAGGAGGAAGATGCCTTTTACAATAAAGTAATTTTTTCTTTCAATTCTTTTTATTGAATAAATTAATTGTACAAGTTGAGAAAATGTGTTTTTTGTTGTAGGAATTGCCTCTTTACGCTTGTAAATACTGCGGAATCCATGATCCTAGTTGTGTTGTTATGTGTAATGTCTGTAAAAAATGGTTTTGTAATGGTCGTGGGAATACATCAGGATCCCACATAATCAACCATCTTGTTAGGGCAAAGCATAAGGTAAAAATGTTTAGTTTACTTGATTGAATTATTATTTTTTATGTTTATTTTTTAAATCTAGGAAGTAACTCTTCACAAGGATGGACCACTAGGTGAAACTATATTAGAATGCTATTCTTGTGGTGTAAGGAATGTTTTTGTGTTGGGATTTATTCCGGCAAAGGCAGATTCGGTTGTGGTGCTCTTATGCCGCCAACCTTGTGCAGCGCAAAACTCCTTGAAAGATATGAACTGGTTTGTATATTAAAAAATTTACTTTCATCCTAAAAGTAAGGTTTTTTAAATATATTTTTTCCTTTGCAGGGATCAAGAGCAGTGGAAACCGTTAATTTCTGACAGGTGCTTTTTATCATGGCTCGTTAAAGTTCCTGCAGAGCAGGATCAATTACGAGCGAGACAGGTCAATGGAACTCAGATAGCCAAAATGGAAGAACTTTGGAGAGACAACGCAGATGCAACATTTTCAGACCTTGAAAAGCCAGGTGTTGATGAAGAACCTCAGCAAGTCCTTTTAAGGTAAATAAATGTTGGATTAATAAAGTTCAATAAAGATGATTGAACAAAAGTAATGATTATTTATGAAGAGTCGGCTTCTTTGAAGTGAAAGGGACCGACAATGGAAAAAAAGACAAACCAACAAACCATTGCCCCTTTTCTCCATTGTCGGTCCCTTTCACCTCAAAGAAGCCGACGCATAGAAAAATGAATTTCTTCCCTACTTCCTTCCCCACTCCTTCAAAATCAAACATGTATAAACAAAAAATATTAATATCTCACTAACACAATAGTGACACTTCTACACAGAAAACACACTTTGAGTGAGTACAAATACTTTGATTAAATATAAAATTTCTATATTGCATACACCATTGTATAAATTCATATAGTCATATCTTATATGAATTAATATAATTTAATCAATGGTTTATAAATCCCAGACCCTGAAGATGATCTCAATAAAGATGGAAACATTGGCATGTTAAAGAAAAGGTTTTTCTAAACCTACACACACCAGACCACATCTCATGATTTCTAAATAATGATTTAACAAATTTGAACATAAATATGGTGGTATGCTAATAATTCACAAACTAGGATGAGAGCCGATTAACCCACTGGTTCATCATATCTTTATCATAATATTTTTACAATAAATATTTATTATATTATTGTAACATGTTCATCCTGATCTCCTTGTTATATAAATATTTATTCAAAAAGTTTAGAGTTACATTTAAATAATTTTTCTGAAAAACAAAAACATTAGACATGCTAGATACGTTTATAATTCATCAAGGAATTATTTACTGCTTTATGACTTTTATTGTTCAAAGAAATCAATTAATTTATGAATAAATGTTTGATTTATAGGTATGAAGATGGTTATCAATATCAAAACAAATGGTTAGAACATTTTTGGCCCTCTTGTCAAACTGGAAGCTGATTACGACAAAAGATTGAAAGAATCCCAGACTCAAGAGAATGTTGAAGTCAGATGGGATGTGGGGCTTAACAAGAAGATCATTGCATATTTTACCCTAGCAAAATCTGATGGAGATATGAAATTAATGCACGGAGACGAATTGAGATTGCGTTATTTGGGTGAAATGCACAAAGCTTGGTCTGGAGTCGGCCATGTCATAAAGATTCCAGACAATTATGGGGAAGAAGTGGGAATTGAATTGAAATCGACTGTAGGAGCTCCGACCGATTGCACATCAAATTTTGTTGTCGACTTCATATGGAAAAGCACAAGCTTTGATAGGTAAATCTTATAATTTAATATTACAAACATTATTATTATATTAATGACTTTAATTTTTGTGTAGAATGCAGTTCGCTCTGAGGAAATTTGCTGTAGACGATGTCTCAGTCTCTGCTTACATTTACCATCGGTTGCTGGGCCATGATGTTGAAGATATGCTTTTTAGAGTGCATTTACCAAAACATTTCTCAGCCCCTAATCTTCCCGATCTTAATCGATCACAAGTATATATAATTTGAATAAATACAACGTAAAATCCTCGCTCTAAAATTTATTTTTTATTTTTAAAGGTTTATGCAGTTAAGCATACGCTTCAAAGGCCGCTTTCCTTGATCCAAGGTCCTCCAGGTACAGGAAAGACAGTAACCTCTGCCACCATAGTGTTTCAGCTTGTTAAACAAAACGGCGGCCCTGTGCTAGTATGTGCTCCATCAAATATTGCTGTCGACCAATTAACTGAAAAAATCCATAGAACGGGATTGAAGGTATGAATTTTTAATTAGGAAGCGAATTTAATTGGGTTCAGTAACTTACATTGATCACAATTTGCAATTCAGGTTGTCAGAGTTTGTGCAAAGTCTCGGGAGGCGATAGATTCACCGGTGTCTTTTCTAGCCCTTCATAATCAAATTCGTAAAATGGACTGGTAAGCATATTAATATAATTAAATTTAATTTATATAATTATTGTGAGTGCAATATTTATCATCTTGTGTCTAATCATAAGTTACAGAATCATCAGAAATTTTTAAAAATTGTACTTTAGGGTATGCTTAAAACCTGTCTATGTATTTCAAATTGTAGACATTTTTTTTATCATTAAATTATAATAATAATAAATTAATTTTTAAACTGGGGAAGAATAGTTGTACAGAATAGTCTTTGAGACAATATGCATTTTATGTGTAAAATTTGTTTAGATATTTAAAATAATAAAATATTGTAGCAATACAGAACTTCAGAAGCTGCAGCAGCTGAAGGATGAGACTGGAGAATTATCTTCTGTTGATGAAAAGAGATATCGAATGTTGAAAAAATCTTCTGAAAAAGAGCTCCTCGATGCTGCTGATGTCATTTGTTGTACTTGTGTCGGAGCAGGGGATCCAAGGTTAATAAGGCTCAAGTTTCATTCAATCCTTATTGATGAGAGTATGCAAGCGACAGAACCAGAATGTATGGTACCAGTTATTCTTGGGGCTAAACAGGTAAATATTTAGTACTTTATATACATTTTTTGTTCTTAAATAATCCTTGTTATGTTTAATAACATTTGATGTTTGTTTGAAAGTTAATTTTAGTCGGAGATCACTGCCAATTAGGGCCTGTAGTCATGTGCAAAAAAGCTTCACGTGCTGGGTTGTCTCAGTCATTATTTGAGAGGCTAGTTGTTCTTGGTATACGACCTTTTAGGTTAGAAGTACAATACCGTATGCACCCTGAGCTCTCAAGGTTTCCTTCTAATTTCTTTTATGAGGGATCTCTACAGAATGGTGTCAGTGCAGGTAAACTTCCAAGCCACTTACATTAATTTCACAGATTTTAATAATTTTTTGTATTTATTTTAGATGAAAGAAAACTGTCAAAAGTTGAATTTCCTTGGCCTGTACCTGACAAACCCATGCTGTTTTATGTGACACAAGGTCAGGAGGAAATCGCCGGATCTGGAACCTCATATTTAAACAGGACTGAAGCTTCGAATGTCGAGAAAATGACGACTAGGTTTCTTAGAGCTGGAGTCAAGCCAGAGCAGATAGGAGTTATAACACCTTACGAAGGCCAAAGAGCTTATCTTGTAAGTTTAAAAAAATAAATAAAATCATCACCAGTTATAAACTTATAGGAGAAATTAAATAACAATTCTTGTCTTTTAGGTGCAATACATGCAGTATCAAGGAGCACTTCACTCAAAACTTTACCAAGAAATTGAAGTTGCCAGTGTTGATGCTTTTCAGGGTAGAGAAAAAGATTTAATAATTATGTCTTGTGTGAGATCGAATGAACATCAAGGTATCGGCTTTCTAAATGACCCTAGGAGATTAAATGTAGCTCTAACAAGAGCTAAATATGGCATTATTATTGTTGGAAATCCAAAAGTACTTTCCAAGGTAAATATTCAACTTTCAATAATTATTTAAGAGAGAGGATCCAACAAGTTTTGTTTTTTCATTTTATTAATGTTTACTTATTGCACACCTACAAGAAAATTGACACAACTATCTATAAAAACTGTCTTGA
Organism: Cimex lectularius; assembly: GCF_000648675.2. Classification (NCBI taxonomy): domain Eukaryota; kingdom Metazoa; phylum Arthropoda; class Insecta; order Hemiptera; family Cimicidae; genus Cimex; species Cimex lectularius. The sequence goes on from NW_019393002.1 coordinate 53,696, forward strand.
TCCATCTATATTGTCTTTCATTTGACCAAGACTAAAAATTCTACCTGACTGCCCTTAAAAACTACGCCTTTTTGAGTTGTGTCACTTTTCTTGCATATTTTGGCTCTCAGTATTTTAAGTTAGGTCGTTTGCTCTAACAATGATGGTGGTTAATGAATGACTGTAAGGGTATTCATTTTTTTGAGATAGTAGGGGATAGGGACAGGGATAAAAGAGGCGGCCACAAAGCCTTCACCTGAATTGATCTATTGTGCTCCCTCCCCTGTTTTTTATAAGTCACTGGCCACTTCAGGTTATTAATTGGCCTCCATAGCTTTTCCAGTGATTCTTTAGTGTAGGATCTTGCTTGCGGCTTTTCTTGTCGTAGTTGCAAGAACCTGCACCTAAATAGACCTTCACAGAAACTAAAATATGTCTGCTCCTCCTCTTCTTGGTTGTCCCTGCAGTGTTTCTTCTGTTTGTATTCCTATCTGCTGGGACATGTGCTTTCTTATGTGGCAATGTCTTATCAGGAGTCCAACCAGAATCCTGGTTCGGTTGTGGTTGCCTTCCAGTAATTATTTATAAGTTTTGCGGATTGTCCTTCTACGAATCTCTTTGCATAGCTTCATGCTTGTGGAATTGTTCTACCTGGTTTCGGCTCATTAAGGATTCATGTTAAGATGTATCCTTAAGATGTTTTATGGCAGGGTGCTAAGCCACAGTACTGGGTAGCCTTTTATACCATGGCTATCTTGACTTGTGCCAAGGCCCCCTCGTAGGATACCTCCTTCTTGGTGGGTCTTGGCTTTTTTGGCCCCTGCTTTTAGGGGGTGCTGTCTTAGTAATTGGATTACTATAAAATAATGTAGAAGTTGAAACAAACATTGCTACATTGCAAATCTTCAATCAGTTGTAAAGTGGGGGAAAAAAACAATGCATGAGAATGGTTGGAAGGTCCGCTCGGTTTGATTCACATCTGCGCTGACTCGCTGTAGCATGACATTGAGTAAAGAATCCCATTTAAGATGTGATTTAAAAAATACTAAAATACAACACACTGGATTCGAGATTCATTGTCGCAGAGCGTCCCAAACTCAAGAAAATGAATCCCAGTGTGTACTAGGCTTAAGAGTCCACCTACAGTTGTCTTTTTTTCTCACACACCCGAAAACTTAAAAAAAAAGCCTGTTTTTATAATTTTTTGACCTAGGTCACTTTTCTTGTGGGTGCGATAGGTTGGATCCTCTTTCAATAAAATGTATTTTGTATAATATAAACTATAAGTCTTATGTGTTTTATTATTCATTTAGCAACCTTTATGGAATCACTTATTGAATTTTTACAAAGAGCAGAAAGTGCTTGTAGAAGGTCCTCTAAATAATTTGAAGGAATCACAAATTCAGTTTTCAAAGCCAAAGCAAATAGTCAACACTGCCAATCCTGGAACGCATTTTATGTCGACTACAGTTTATGATGCCCGTGAAGCAATGGTGCCCGGTAGTATCTATGACAGAAGTAGTGGTTCAAATAATCCTTCACATTATTATCCTAGGCCACCAGGTAGTCATATGGCATTTATACTTTTGTTGACAATATTTTACTAAATAATACTTTTTAGCCGGTAGTGGGATGGACTTGTTCTCTAGACCTCATGACCCTATTAGTTATATATCTGCAGACCGAGCTCAAGCAGCAATATCTAACATGCCTGTTCCACTGGGAATGTTTATGAACATGACTCATGTCCCTCCACGTTTCTACAATCAGCACCAACAAGCACTCCAAGGTTGGGGTTTTTATTTATTTAATTTTTTAAATATTAATTATGGTTTAATGTTGTACTTCTTTTCTTTTAATTTCACAGCAAGGCAAAATCAAAGAGGCGGAAGGTTAGGAAGTGGACGTGTTCGTAACAAGGGAATTAACGTTAAGAATAAATTAGCTGCTCTTAGCCAAAGCAATAGTCAGGATATTACTCAGCCTTACAGCCAAGGAATTACTCAGGCCATGTCTCAGGTAAATATTTTTTTAATATTTTACACAAAGCTCTATCGTTATCTAGTTATAAATATTGTTATAAATAAAGACCTAATTCTTATGCAATTATCTTTTTATTAATAATTTGAATCATGGAAAGGATGTTCTTATGTCATGATTATTTTGCATGAAATTCCACATGTTTATGGTTTACGGGACGTAATTGCATTTTATCCAACTTCAAATTTTTATTATTTTTATATGTGAAAATACATAATTTTTATGGATTAACTGTGTTGAGTAAACAAATTGAGGGTAAAATCTTATTTATAATGCGTTTCATCAAAGTTTTCAACTTCCGATGCCTAGAAGTTTCCAAGTAAATATTTTCGGTTTTTCGGTTTGATATCCACTGATCCGCTCTGCTCCATCACTTGTGTATTTCTCTTTTCTTTTCTTTTTTTCTCAGTTTTTCTTTGGTTTGGAAGCAAAACAAAACCACATTATTATTTTTAATTTTTTAATTTAAATAGTATCCATTAAGGTTGTTATACCTAAAGTGGAAAAAGTGGTGGCTACAGGACTACCCGGAACCGAAGACCGATGGTAAATTTGTCTTGATTGACCAGGTCTTTTTTGAAACACATTCTGTATTACAAGAGGTATGACTTGAGAGGGGGAAAAGATGATATATCTGATGTTGGATTACAATGAAATAAATAATTTGTTGTACTTGGTATTATTTGTTTATAATTTAAAGTTGATTGTATATGAAGAAGTTTATTTAATTATTAGGTAAATAAAATGGTTAATATGTTAAACAAGATTTTTTACCGTATTACACTATTTATTGTGGGGGAGGGGGCATCAGCGGCTTTAATGGTTTAGGTAGTTAATACCTTTTTTTTGTACATTTTGAGATTTTTATTGCACATTTTAAAGGTTTCTACTCCACGAAATTCCGGTTTTTAGCTGTGAATATTTAAAACTGACTAGCCTTTTTTTCCTTCAGGGTATGTCTCAACCTGGACTTAGTTTATCTCAAGCTGGCTTATCCCAAGCGGAACTTTCTCAAGAGTCGTATTTGGTGGGTGAGTTTCCATCTCAAGTAGATGGTCTTCTTTCTCAAGATTCGACATACCAAGGCGAGAGGTCGTCTTTCTACACTCCACCAAATCCTCATTTTTCGCAGGTAAATCATCCGTCTTTATTATTATTATTATTTTAAATAATATGTTTATAATTTGTATTTCATTGTTCTAGCCTTATTGAGAAACCTCATGAGTATGGGATGTACACAAAAACAGCAAGAAAGCAACATGGCTGCTGTTGAAACATTGGGCACTGAGCCCTGAGCAACAAGGCGCTAAGCGTTCTACGAGGAGGAGATATAAAATCATAAATACTGGAAAGAAAATCTGTCCAAACGGTCACTTCTAGAAAGCACTGGGAAGTGCAGATAAACCACCTCATTTTACAAACACTGTTGGAGTTTTGTTGTAACAACTAGCTAATTTTTGTTTTTATTCTGAAAAATCCATTATAAATCATATTTTTAAATCACATTAAAAGCCATATTTACACTCATTGATTGAGTATCTGAATTAAATCTGTACGTTATTTTCTCTTATATGAAAGTTAGGTGGTGTATAGCCAGCTTTTGTGCTAAATATCAAGAAGCACCCATTTTCAACACGATTAGTATTTGCATTATCTTTTAATATTATTAATTGTTCCTCATTAAGCAAATACATGTTTGTTTTGCAACATTATTTTTCAGAACCACTTGTCAGTTTTTGTTATTTATATATGCAATTTATTTGAGGAATCTTGTTTGTTATGTCAAATGAAATAAAAGAAAGAATTATTTTGTTAGAGAATATATTATAAAGAAATGTTACATATTTTTGTACACTTGTGATTTTTTTTAATTATCTTTTTTTATTATTATTATTATATTCATAATTAAGTTTGCATTGCAAACAATAAAAAGTAGGAAACAGAACATAGCCGCTGCGTGCTTAACAACAGAAGTGAACCACCCAGAAACAAATCTATTTAACAAGTGGAGTAAGAAGTAGTCGATTCATTGGCTTTTTCACAAATTAATGTTATAAAATTTTGTTTTTCTTAAATATTATAAAAGGAAAGGATAGAAGGAGGGAGCGAAAGCTAGCAAGAGGGAGAAAGTTTACTTAAATAAAGCATATTATTCAAGCTAGAATAGTTGCATTCTTCTAAAAAGTTCTAAATATATAATTTTTCCACAATTTTATCTTCTTTCTTTAATTATAAATAGTTAAATATATGACTAAAATCATTATCTAAAACAACGAACTATCCACGTTTCAACGATTTAAACAGTATATAACAAATATTTGAGTTGTTTATCCTACCCTTGTTGATCACAGGTTTCAGTTGTCTATTGAGATTTTTCAAAATTTGTTTTGTGAAACTTTATAATATATTGATTTAAAAATAATATCTTATTATTTTTCTCACATTTTTATTTGAATCGCCAGGCAAAAGTTTATTATAATTTAAAATTTAAACATGTTTAACTTCAGAAATAATTGATCTATTTTTCACATATTGTCAATCTATTATTTACATTAACACCCAATATTCTTGCCCTTGTACTTAAGAAAATTATGATAAAATGAATAGAAGAAAAGTATAATAAAAGTTTATTTTCAAAAAGCTTTTTTTTATTCCAACTATAGGTAAACATTTTTATCAATTAAATACCTTATATCAAATATTTTCTTAATAGCACACGTATTTTGTTATTAAAAAAAATGGGGGTGCAGGTGGCAGAAATGGTCAAGGCATTGATATGGCGTTTATCAATAAGAAAAGGCCAAAAATAAGATAAGTGACTGCTCACAAAATGTTTCAGACGTCCATTCAACTTTCCCCAGCTCAAGTTTAATAAAGCTGACCTTTTCCTTGTATATGAGATTTTACATTAACCAAACTGTTGTTGCATTGGACCATACTTTTATGAATAATGTTAACTTGAATTGTATTGATTGCTGGTTGTCATATCTTGAAATTCTATGTTTGGTGAGATTAATAAATGAACACTGAAGATTGCCTTTATAGCTCAAAATGTCTGTCTCTCAATAAATTAAACTACACATGATACAGAATACACATGGTTTCTTTCAATATTTATTATAACGTATCTGAAAGGTCTTGGTTGAGATGAAAAAATTAGTATCATGAGCGGGATTTAAATGCACAATAGCTCAAGTGGTTAGAGCAGCAGTGTATTTAGCAGATCGTGGGTTCGAATCCTGCTTGTGACACTAACTTTTTCATCCGAACCAAGACCTTAGATAAAAAGTATAATTAATTGACTTAATTCAGAAAATGTTTTTCTGAAACCTACATCACACCAGACCGCATCTCACGATTTCTGAATAATTATCGATTAACGGTCACTAATCACCACACAATATAAATTAAGTCAATTAATTATACTTTTTATCTAAGGTCTTGATTCGGATGGAAAAGTGTCACAAGCAGGATTCGAACCCACGATCTGCTAAATACACTGCTGCTTTAACCACTTGAGCTATTGTGCATAGCTCTGCATTTCTGAATAATTAATTTATATTTTTTGTCTTCTAGAGCTTTCTCTATAATATCAATTAATAAGAGGATCTATGGTGGAGTGCTTGATACTGCTAGTTGCTATTTACTGAGCCCTTCTGTATAAGAATAAATAATCACTATAATTTAATATTGGCAAAACTATCAAATTAAATTATAAAAACTTTGCCATGTTTATAAAAAGTAAAGAAAAACATTTACTATGTATGTAAGAATAAATTGATTTGTTTGAATTATGTAATCAATGAAATAATGTCAGATTTGGTCATCCTCATAGCAGTATTGCATCTTAAAATTCAGTTATTTTTGTTATTCTGTTTCTTGGATTCTAAAAAAATATGTATATGCAAAATAATAAAGTCACTTTTCTTATTTCTAGGTCGAGTCGTTAGCATGTACTGTGAACACAAATCTATGTTGGAACAGTTTTTGATTCCAAAAACCTGTTGCCCCTGATGATGGCCTTATAAAGGCAGTAAGCTTGGCAAGTAATTGCAGTGTCTTTTTTTTTACCAAACACCAGAGCCATATCATACTACTTGATAATTCCGCATAATCATATTTAGAAATAATTAATTTTTTTGTGTAAGGTATTGGTTGAAATGAAAAATTTACTGTCACGAGCGGGATTCGAACCAACGACCTTCGGCTTACATAAAAACAACACACGACCTTACATAAAAAGATGAATTAATCGAATGAAGTTATTTGGACAATCAGACCATGAAATATTATGGATTAAGAAATAATGTTTTATAGAATTTCCATAAGTTTGAAAATATCTGTCCTAAGCTGTACAATTCGTATTTCCCGGTAAATATTTTGCCTGAGGTATCATCACAGTATAAATTTCCGTTTGATCAACATTTGCTGATTTTGACGCGCCTCATAGCATTAAATGTTTTATTGTATTACGATATAAAAACTTGGCTAAATTTTGATTTTTTTTAACTAGATCAAATTCGACGGATCGGTGTTATTAGTCATTCCGTTCAAATACATAAAAATTGTTGCTTTCTCGATGGCGGTGATGTGTTGATAAGTCATTGTGATGTGAATGAGAACATCAAAGACTGCTTATGACAATTAACTCTAAATTAACTAATGTCGGCATAAGCAATTTGTAACGAAGTTATTATTTTAAATATTTAAGTTTGTGATTCTTTTAAGTAATAAGTTTTACGTTCCGTTTTTCTCTTTGTGCTGTAACTCGTAAAATGAGAAAAAAAAGTGAATGTTAACCACAAGGCTTAGTGTAAAAACTGTGAGCTATGTTCGTTTTAATAATTAATAAGCGTGAGGATGTATTAATTAACTTTGTTGGTGTTTGAGAGGTATACGAGGGTTTTATAAAGTTGCGATTACAATATCCTACTTTTTTAAGTTTTTTTTTAGGTTCGAATAGTCAAGTGATTTGTATTTGTCGACATTTTACCCTTCGCATACTCACCATTATTGTTTCTAAACAATGAAATCAAATCTGAACGGACTGGGTAACTTTTCTTCCTTCTTTCCGGTGACGAATCTTTCTTTTAACGGCTGTAATTATTCGTAAAAAAGACGAAAATTTTATCGATATTATAAGCGGATCGTCAATTCTTCGCGATGTCGATCACCGATATTTTACTTGGGCCAGTAAGATTTCACTGTTTTAATAGGTCGAAGGGTTTCTGATCGGCCCTAGTATAATGTGAACACAGATGTATTACCTAAGTTGTAGCCAGTTACAACGAATTCCGATAAAAACGAAAGCGATGGAAACGGAAAATAACAGATATATTGTACAAGTATTTGTTGGAGCACTTTCCCAGCATTATGAAGCGCTCTCAGTCGAAGCGAGTAAGCAGACGACCGCTGAAGAGATTGTTAGCTGCATCGCCGAAAGGCTGTCTCTCACGACTGGAGGTGGTTTCGAATTGGCTGAAGTCGTCGGTGACACATTGGAGCGGGAGTGCAAGGAGAGGAGACTTGGCTCTGCGGAATGTCCAGTCGCCCTCATGCTTCTTTGGCCGAAGGCGAATCCCCAAGAAGAATATTATAGGTATAACTCTTTATTTATTATGTTTATTTCAAAATTAACATTAAATATAATAGCACTTTTTTGTTTTAGTATTTAATCTTATCTTAAAGTACTTATTCAAATATTTTTAGCAAAATCAAGATCAATCATAATCACTTAGTGACATCAGTTACCAAAACTTTACAAATTTTCTTCATTGACTATAATCACAATTAAACTGTCGTTCTGATTATGTTTCCGCAACCTTATGATAACTTATAAAATATCAGGTTTTGTCAAATAGCACAGTTTACATGGAATAATAATAATAATTTTTGTGAAATTTTCTCCTGTTGTCTGCAGGGTGATAAATCTATTGTTTGATAGTTATCTATCATCCTGGTCTGCCTATCCTTGCTGATGTTTATTAATTTAGATGCATTTTGGAGTTTTGCCATCTTCAGTGTTGAGTTTGGGTGATTTCTGTTAAAAAATGGGTTACCACAGAAATCACCATAACTAACACTGAAGATGGCAAAATTCATCTGAATTAACACAAATCAAAGAGGTAATTATCAAACAATAATAATTTTTAAATAAATTCAATGACGATACCTGTGTATATATTAACAAAAACATGTTAGATGGTCTCTTTTCTTTTCATTATATGCAAATTATAATATTAGGATGAGTGATGATTGCTTACAATGTAAACAAAAATAAAAAAATAAATAAATAAAGTTATCAGTTGGAAATAAAAAAAGTTCTACCAAAAAAGTAGTGATTCTCAAAAAAATTTAAACAAATTATTATATTTGTTGGTTACCTAGCAGTGATCCTATCCTAGCTGTTTTTCAGACGTGTTTTGGCATTTCGCCATCTTCATTGTTCCTTCCCTTTTTTATTTTATTTTGTTTGATATTGCTTTAAAGTTTTTAAGCAGTATTTAATGTATGGTCATTGTTTTTCTACATAACTCTTTAAAGTGTTAAATATATTGACCAGTTGTTTTACTTGTGAATAATCTGGATGTCAGTTATGGCCTGGATGAAAGAGCAAATTAAATTGCTACTGCCAAGCTTTCTTTCAACCTATCAGGGCAAAACAATCTTAAAGAAGTCTACAAATTGACATAATTAAGTTTTAATAGATGGTTTCAAAAATTTCTTTGTGGACAGACTCAGTACACTTCAGTGTTACAGTCCTTGGCAATGTTGGAACTGAGTCAGCCAACAAAAAAATTTGAAACCATCTATTAAAAATTTAATTATGTCAATTTTTAGACAGCTTCTTTTACCATGATGATGACCTTAAAATAGGTCAAAAGCTTGGCATTAGCAATTGAATTTGTTCTTACATCCAGACCATACCGAGATCCAGATTATACGTGCATAACACTTTACACTGTTTGCTCCAATTATTTACAATTAAAAATCCACAGGCTATACCGGGATTCACACCAGGACCTCTAGCATGGCAGCATATACGAGTCGGAAACACTATTTGGCCACTGCTGTCCCTGCATTAAAAAACATTGTTTTGTCTCTAATTAATGGTTTTATTAGTTTTAAATAAATCATATATTCATAGGTGAAAGATTCAAAGGAACTCCTTGTTCTTAGAAATATATTTAAAAAAATACAGTTAGATAGTACTTAAAACATATCCGATTATGGGCAGATGGTAAGAATAGACGAAAAGGCCAGGCAGATAAATTATGTTGGATCCTTTTTTTTCCCCTCTCAGTAATAAAAGAAATGATTTAAATATTTCTGAATAACAAAAATCTACTTTCTACCTATGTAGTTCAGAATCTCTGAAGCAGGGTATCTGACCTTTTTAGTGATCAGTGGAAACAAACAAAACTAAAAAACATTGTATATATTTGCCATTAGAACATGTTTGTAATATGTTAAAACAGTAAAATGAAACAACAAGCGGGTGATAAGAACATCCTTTCATCTTATCAGTTGACATTGTAAACGAAATAAATACGATTTAATTTTTCATATTGTTTTGTTTATATTATTCTCATTTCATATATCCTTAAATAAGAATAACTAATAATTCTATTCAATCCTACATTGTTATTATGACTAAAACTATTTTAACAAATGGTTTTACTTAAAACATAATAATGTTAAATATTGAATTTTTATTGTGATATATTATTATAGGTTAATCAAAGTATATTTTGGAGGGACGGTGGTAGCCGAGTGGTTAGCATGAATGACTCTAATTTCATCAACCTCATGGTTGTGGGTGCGATTCTCACTGTTGTCCCTAGAATTTTATTTATTTAATCGCTCTGGAAGTACTCTCACTAATATGAAAGTCATAAGGAAATTGGGGGGGGGGGGCTGAGTCAGTCTGATGTGTGTTTGAGTGATCTTGAAACCTGCTAGAGCAGATGAGTACAGTAAGTGACTCAGTCACTCAGTGCCAGTTGAACGTAAATCCACTCACAGACTTAACTTTACAAGTGTATTTATTACACATGTTATTTGCACATTTAATTCTTTTGTCTTTTGCTCATCTTAAGATTCTTTAATTGTTGATTGTCCTAGATTATACTAGTCTTTTTATTTGTTTGTCAGATGTGAATTAGCATATGTTGTCGTCATCTTCAGTATGTGTTGTTTTGTCAATTATTAACCAAAAACAATGAAATTTTTTTCTCTTTGAGGTCTGCAGGGTGATAAACCTATAGTTTTGTTGTTTCCAATGATCGATTGATTCCAATAGATCCTGTTTTGGTTTATCAGTTCTATTTCGACTTCTTGCCATCTGCAGTAGTGGGTCTATCCAAAACGGAAGATAGGGAGACAAAAATGATTGATTATTGACTAATATTAAATATATGTAGAAAATCTTAATTCTGATAGTCAAAGCAAGACGATTGAAATTATATTATGCCACTTACGGTCGTTAGCAAATGGGTAATATAACAGGAGTATTGTAAATTATCTATTGGTAATAGTGCTTACTATTTTTTTTTTTTTAAGTGTCCAAAGTTTAATAGATTCTTAACAGTTAATAAAATGAATGGCTAGTTGTAACACTAACATTAATTTCTTGTGTTTCTGTTTTTCAGGTTTTATTTGAGAGAGAAACTGAACGAAACCTTATGGGCTGATGGTTTTACAATGGACCCCCAATTAATTAAAGATTATTTTTGCCGATTTTTGTATCAGCCGGCCGATAGAGAATATCCAGATTTATGCCAACTGCCTGATTTAAATGAACAGACGCTACTCGACAATCTCAGAGCAAGATTTAAAGCTGAGCATATCTACACTTATGTTGGTTCCATTCTTATCGCAGTTAACCCATTTAAGGTGGTTTATCAAACTATTTATTTTCTATTTTCTGTTGTTATTGAAACAATGATTGTAATTACTTTAAATTTCCAGTTTTATCCGATATACAACCCAAAATATGTTAAACTCTACCAGAACCGGAGAATGGGACCAGAACTTCCTCCGCATATTTTTGCGGTGGCCGATTCAGCTTATCACTGTATGCTGAGGAACAAAAGGAATCAGTGTATTGTTATAAGCGGTGAAAGTGGAAGTGGCAAAACAGAAAGCACCAATTTCCTTCTTCATCATTTAACCGCTCTTAGTCAAAAAGGCAGTCACGGTAGTGGCGTTGAACAGACTATTTTGAGCGCTGGCCCTGTATTAGAGGCTTTCGGAAATGCAAAAACTGCTCATAACAACAATTCAAGTAGATTTGGCAAATTCATTCAAGTTAACTACAGAGAGAATGGCATGGTTCATGGGTGGGTTTTTATTATCAGTTATGATAATGTCAGATATTTCATGCATGAGCTTTTCTTTTTTTTTTTATTAAAGTCTCACAAACAATTTTTCTTTTATTGTGAGCACAAAAGTAACACATTTAAAGTCAAATGCAATAAGGGGTGTCGGTGGCCATAACAGTTAAGGTGTTTCACAGTGCTCATCACTGTAAGGTAAAGTTCCCGGGTTTGAATCCAGCAGCCCTGAGTTTAAACCCAGCTTACTTAAATTTTTTTTTTCCTCCTTTCCCAAAAACACCGGCACCCTAAGATGGGAATATTATTGGTATTATAAAATTGGTATTATTCCATTCTTACTTCAAAATATTTCTGAACTGAATAATTAATAAGGGTACATTTTATTTTGTCTACCAGAGAAAGTTTGATTTCTCAATTATAATAATTAATGAATTTTTTATTATCTTTTATAGAGCTGTTGTGCAAAAATATCTCCTAGAAAAATCACGAATCTGTTCACAAGGTAGAAATGAAAGAAATTATCATGTATTTTACTATCTTCTTGCTGGTGCAAGTGATACAGATAAGCAACAACTTCATCTTCGTTCTGTAGACTACTATAATTATTTGAACAGAGTAATATTTTCAATTTATAAAATAAGCTTACTAATTGATAAATGTTTGCATATTATAAATTTAATTGTCTTTTCAGAGTGGCTGTTATGTTTTGGATAATGTTGACGAAGCCCATGAATTTTCAAGGCTGAAGCAATCAATGGAAATGGTCGGCTTTACTCCGGAAAAGCAGAGGCGATTATTTGCAGTTCTCTCAGCTGTTCTTTTGTTGGGTATATAGACTTTTCAAAATAATAGATTTAAAAATTATATAGGTACATTTAAAAACTGTCCATTATAGGTAATGTAGAATTTCAATTAAGAAAAGCAGCTTACCACCATGATGAAGCTGTAGCAGTAAAAAATCCTGAAATAGTTTTGCTAATATCCGAATTGCTTCGAGTCAAACAAGAAACATTATTAGCTGCTCTCACAGCAAAAAGGGCCCGAGCTTCTGGTGAAACCCTTGTTATTAATTACAAGTTGCATGAGGTGTGTACATGGCATAAATTGCAGAATCACCTCAGTGGTTGAAAATAAAATTGTCTTTCAGGCAATTGCTGCTAGAGATGCCATGGCGAAATGTCTTTACGGTGCTCTTTTTGACTGGATTGTGCTTCAGGTCAATCATGCTCTTCTTTCAAAAAAAGACACACTGAGAGAACACCAAGGAAATTCAATTGGAGTTTTGGACATATTTGGATTTGAGGATTTTGGAGTGTGTAATAGGTGAGCTACAATTATTTCTTCGAAAACAATTTAAAATCCTCTCTCTCTTATTTATTGTTTTTGCTTTTACAGTTTTGAACAATTTTGCATAAATTACGCGAATGAACATCTTCAGTATTATTTCAATCAGCATGTGTTCAAATACGAACAAGAAGAATATCGAAAAGAAGGAATAAAATGGAGGGATATTGGATTTTCCGATAATTCAGCTTGTCTATCTCTTATCGAAGGAAAGCCCAATGGATTGTTGTGTGTTTTGGATGACCAATGCAAGTAAGTCAACATTTAAAATTATAATCACAATTTTCAATTATCAATTGTTTATTAAGTACAAATACATAAAAAATAGGTAAAATGGCAAATAAAATTTTATTTGGATTAATAAAAAAAATTGTTGAGTTGCCTTCATATGATTTGGATGGTTTGATGCAGTATTTGTATCCATTTACAATTTTGATTGTTGCCAATTAGTCAAACTAGAAAACTAGAAACTCTGGAATACTAACATAAAGTACATCACATTAATTATCAACTTGTATATTAAATGTTCCTTTTTTCACTTATATGTAAGTTTATATTATTATTTAGGAAATAATATTAATTTTTAAACCTTAGTATTGCAAATTGCCAGTAAAATAATTTAAATCTGAATCAAGTTAATGAAAAAAATTTTAGTCTCAAGGAGAACAGAATTTAATTAATTTTTTTCTTTAAGCTTTCCGGGAGCTTCAAATGAAACCCTTTTACAAAAATTTAATTCTGTGCATAAGGAAAATCCATTCTATGAAATGCCTCAGAAAAAAGAAGGAGCGTTTATTGTGAAACATTACGCTGGGAAAGTTAAATATCAGGTGATTTCTTACGTTAGTGTTTGTGATTAAATTTGAAATAAACATTTTTGTTTAAAATTTAATCAGGTTGTTGAAATGAGAGAGAAGAATTTGGACTTGATGAGGCAAGAAATAGTTGGCGTTCTGAAAAACTCCAATATGGCATTTGTAAGGGAACTTGTCGGAGCTGATCCAGTCGCAGTTTTCAGATGGGCAATTGTGAGGGCATTTTTCCGTGGTTATTTTGCTTTCCACGAAGCAGGAAGAAAGCATCGACTTTCAAGAGGTATTTTTAATGTTTATATCTAACTTTTAAATATTATTAGGTAAAAATAATTTATTTGACAGAAGGGAGCAAACCAAGTTCATTCCATACAAGATATCGAAATCACACCCCCAATGACACTATTTTGAGGTGAGAGTTTTTTTAAATGCCTTTTTTGTTGCATATTTATTATTATTACTACTAATCCAGATATGAGTTTGCTGCTAGTGAGAAAGTCTTTTGTAGATTCCGTTAGGATTTTAAAGAATTGTTAAACTTCTTTAATGTGATCAATTTATTAAAACAGTAACTTTTGATACTTTAGCATTCATAATTTCAAGTTATTAAGATTAAATTTGGGCAAATTCAAATGCCTGTCATTAGTTTCATTCAGAAGCTGTAGTTAATGACCTGACAAAGAATGTATTTGTCTAGCCAACTTGTGACCATGTCTGCAGTAAATCTAACAGTTAACAGGATTGCGTAAGTTTAAATAGACAGTTAATTTGAAACTTTTGATGTTTGCTGTCTATGTGTTTTTCTGCATGAATTTACCGTTTATTTATCCTTTATAAATCATTCTAAAGCTATAGTTTTTTTGTATTCATTTCCCCTTAATTTTCTCTTATAAATTTCTTCTTACAGAAATGTACGCTTTACATTGATTAAATTTAATGTAAAAATTACAATTTAATAAGGGATTAAATATTGTCCTCATAATCTTAATTTACATACTGACAGGTCTGTCACAATTATCGAATATTATTTAATAGATGTTTACTTGCATGTTAAGGTTAGATGTATGCTGTTACTTTATAATGTAAAATACAAGAGCATGTCAGTTTTTGGAACAAGATACTGCTAACACATTAAGTACATCTGTTAAAAGGATGGAAAGTCATAAAAACTAGAAAATTCTGACATATTTTTGATATTTGCTGGCACTGGAAATGAGAATTAAATAAGATTATGTATAAGTAAGCCTTGTAAACAAGCCTATTGTGAGCAGAACTATTTGAAAATTAATCAGTACTTTATTTTTTGTATCATAGTATGAAAAATACAAATGACAATTTTTTATGTTAAATTATTTATTGGAATTGTACATTTTTATATGTGTTGGGTTATTTTTCTGTGAAGCAATTATGCAAGAAAATATTATTTTCCTGATAGGTTTAAGTTAATTCACATAAATAAGCTTTAGTTTGATATAAATATATGCTTTTAAGAGAACTTCGTGATTTTTGTTTTGTTTATAGCCAACTTATTTCTTATAGGATTTAATACAGAGTAAGTTGCCTACTAACTTGCAAACAGTACATTAGTCTACTCAATGTTCTTGTAAAGTTAGGAAATTCAGAGAACTCTAATAACCAAAGTGAATGTTTAGATTCAATCCACGATATGGTAACATGAAGAATTTCATCCCAAAACAACAGTTGCAAAATGAAAAGGAGGAACAACCTTATAATCAATTGATACTTTTCAACAACGATGGCCCAGCTAAAAATTTACAACGAAATAAAAACAACGACGTTAAGGAGAATATCTGTGATAAACCGATATTACATAAAGTTCTATGCCCTGATGAAGCTAGGGTTTTTGAAAGAGCAACCCAAATCTTGGCGTATGTAATACAGTTTAATTTTAAAGGTGAAGGGCTTTTGGATAATATTTAAGGAAAACCAACAAAACAAGCTGTTATAGAAATGAATATTTCACATATAATACCAGTTATTAAATGAGTGTTTCTTATCACCTCACTGGCATGCTTTTGTAATTAGCTTTGTGGCATGATTAACATATGTATCCTTTAATTGTTTAATCTAAGCTCTTTCTTCAGTAGTACCTTAAAATTTTTAATTTTTATTATCAAGCTGACGAAATATTCACAAATATTATTTTAATAAACACCTGTACGCTTTAAACCTTAGATGCTATTATAATCACCATTGCAGTAAACCAACTTTTTTCATTACTTTTTAGCTTATTTTTTATATTTTGTATCCTATTTTTATTTGCACTATTTATCATAGTGGACATTTTTGTTCTACTTCCAGGGTAGGAAAGTTATGCAATGCAAATTTTATTATAAAAAATATGAATATAATGGTTTTATGTAGGAATTATTTTGTAGTAATGTTTTTTTTTTTTGTTTTTTTTTAATTTGAGGAAACAGATAAAACAAACTTTGTAATAATGTAAAATTTTATATCAGGTACAAAAAACAGAAAAACATACAAATACAACACTCACAAAGAACAAACTGACACCCAAGTCATTGGAAAAGTTTCTAATTATATTCAGTTTATAATAACATTTTTCCTTTAGAAAATGGAAAAATGATTGGTCATTGTAATAATTTAATGGACTGACAGCCTAACAGCAAGTGTAGGAGAACTTCACATGCTATAATAAATTGATCTAATTGGTTTTTTTTTTTTTTTTTTTTTTTTGGTGTAAAGCCAGCCATCTAAATTTTGCATTTTTTAGTATACACCTTGGGGCACTAAATTTCATATTTGTAAAATTTATTTTCTGATTGAAAACATAATGTGCAATAAAATAACAAATTACTTTACAATATGTTGGGATTTCCTTTTAACATTTTTTCTTGATAAATAAATATTCAACTTTAATTACAACCATTTATAACTAAATTATTTTCTATTATTTTTGATACTTTATCAGAGGTCAAATTTTGGACTGCAAATTAATCAAGTTTCGTTATGATTTTAGGAAAAATAAGTCTTTCAGACCTAGGGAAAGAGGCAAAAAGGGTTTAAAAAACCTCCAAAGTGTCAAAACTTTAGCAGGAAGAACACAATCATTAGGACAAATGGGGAAAGCTAGAAAGCAACCGATGACTGTAACCGCTCAATTTCAACAGTCTCTTTTGAGCTTAATGGACACTTTGAATCAAGCAAACCCCTTCTTTATTCGGTGTATTAAAAGTAACAGTAACAAGGTAATAAATTTATTGCATTTTTTGTGCTTCGACAAAACAAGATATAGCAATTTATGCAAAATTTTAGGTACCAAATTCGTTTGATGAAGATACAGTTCAAAGGCAACTTAGGTATACAGGGATGTTGGAGACAGTCAGAATTCGGCAAGCAGGGTATAACGTTCGTCTAACGTATGATGAATTTATTCAACTTTATAGAATACTTTTACCAAAGGGACTTCTTAGGTTTGTATAATTATTGTTTAAATCTCTCTATCTCTACACTATTATTTTTTATTTATGCTTTTTTTTTTTTTAAGTTCCCAAGCTGACGTCAGAAATTTTCTTTTAACTCTGAACCTTAACCGGGATAATTATCAAGTTGGAAGTAGTAAAATATTCATGAGAGAGTGTGAAAAGGTGAAATTAGATTATAGACTCCATCAGCAAATTATGGCAAGTATCGTGAGGATCCAACAATGGTTTAGGGCAATCCTGGAAAGATCAAGATTTTTGAGGCTTAAATCAGCAGTCATAACAATCCAAGTAATGATTTTGCATATTATTTTGTTTTATTGTTACAAAATAAAATTTTAAAAAAACTTTTTCAGGCATTTTGGAGAATGGTAATGGTCCAACAACACAAGAGGCAGCTGCAATTGGCAGCAGTACACATTCAAAGGGCATGGCGTTCTTATTCTCAGTCTTCTTGGTTGAGGAAACTTAAAAGGGGCATTGTCATATTTCAAGCTCATGCTAAAGGTTATTTAATACGATCTAACATCGAAAATGTATGTTCAGCTTTTTAGCATTACTTCAGAATCCCTTTAATCTTATAATTACTCAACTTATTTTCATAGATGAAAGTAACACGAATTAGAAAGGAGGCTGAAATTAGATCAGCTGAAGAATCATCAAAGAAATCCGCTAAAGTTCCTGTTGAATTATCAGTTGTCGAGTGAGTTTTTTTATATTCAAATAAATAATAATCAATTGTTAAAGAATGATGATTTATAAAAAGCACTTGGTTGAACTTTAACCCTTAATGATCGCAATTCATAATTCAATTATGAAAAACCAACAAATTTATCTAGAATATCATTAATTTGTACTGCATTTTCACTGATTTTACTTTTCTAAATTTATCAAAATCAAACTAATCTGTAATTTTAGGGCTAGTGATAAAAAAGATCAAGCTAGTTTGTATAAACACCTGGAATGCTCTCAAGTCAAATTGCAGCAAGTCGAACTTTCTCCAAAAGAACCAGAGCACAGAACTATTTGGTAATGTTATCCCTGGTTTCTTAAACAATGAACTGTAACTCCATTCACTCCTACTAGTTCTTCATTTAACAAATACGTTTTTTTTTTTTTTAATCTTAAAATTCTCATTTATTAAAAAGAAGTGATACAACTCAAACCTATCAACTGATTTTAATGCATCAAGAGAATAATTAATACCATCAAAGTGTGTAAATGTATTACTTTATATTTGCAAATTTCATGAAATTCAGTCAATCCGTATTTACAAACAAAAAATAAAGAAGGACAAAAAATCAATATTAATTTATTTTTTTATTTTAGCATCGGAGATCCAAATAAGGAAATTTTGGGAATAGATTTAAAGAAAAGAACATCGAGTAGAAAGCCAGTATTATCTGAAATTAAAAATTATTCCGAGGAGCCTGTTCGAGAAGTTGGTAAGTAATCTATCAACATTTTTTTGTAACTATTTTCTTCAAAGTGAAATGTAAAACAAATGACAAAACATCAAATATTGTGTTAATATAGCAAACCTTGTTATTTTGAAGTATCCTCTTACTGCCGATACTATAAACATAACACTTAAAAATGCCAACACAAAATTTTAAAGAAAGAACCCAAACGTATACCACATGTTTTTTTGCTTAGATTTCATAGAGTGTGAATTTCTAAGATGCATTCGATGCTCCGCTTCACCATCTGGACAGCTCACATTTAGCTCCGACAAAATTTTTTGCGTTGTCGGACATCATCTTGCTTGGGAGCCCTCTTCTAGCAACAAATCGGCCCAAGCATGCGAGAAATGCCTGAGTCGATAACTGCGAGACCACCTCAATATGCACGGCCTTAGTCGACAAACAAGCAAATATAGGCTTTGCCCAGAGCAGCTTTGCGTCGTAGAGATTCCCATATCTGGAATGGACCGGCAAAATCTACTCCCGTATTCAGAAATGCTCTACTTGTTCAAAACGTGAGATGGGCAAATCCCCCATGAGAGGCGCACTGGGTCCAATTCTCAGACGGTGGCAGCGAATGCAGCAGTGAACACGAATTCGTACAAGCCATCACGTGTTGAGAACCCAGAATCTTTGCCGCAGTAACGCTAGTAATAGTTGAGGCCCAGCGTGAGCGTGGACCCTATGGAGATGGTCGATCCACAGCGTGGAGAGGTGGGATTTGTTGGGCAGTAGTATTGGATGCTTCATTTCTTTGCTCACAGGGGCATTAGCTAAGTGTCCGCCCACCTTGAGAATACCCAGAAAATCTACAAAGGGATTTAGAGATTTTCACTCTATCGAATTTTTCCAAAAGTGATACTGCTGCACTGATCTCGTCAATACATGAAGGGTTTCATTGATTTCTCTTAATGTCAAGAAGCCAGAGGTCCGTTGCTCTGTTTCAGCTCGCAAGTTCGTAATGAAATGACGTATGTAGGCAACGACTCTAAGCATCCGTGAGTACGATGAAAATCGCTCCAGTAAGGTCTCAATCGTGCCTACCTCATTGGTGGTCAAGAGAATGGTTTGAGGCTTGACTTCCGGAAAGTCAGGTCCACTTTCCAGCCAAGTATTCAGAGGCCACTCTTCTTTCGGTTGCTTCATCCAATCTGGATCTGTCCACCACGACATCTGACTTGTAAAATTACCCGGATCTGTTCCACGTGACGCCAAATCTGCCGCATTGTCCTCCGATCGTACGTGAAACCACCAGTCGAGCGATGAGTTCTCCAATATCTTCGCGACTATTGGCAACGAATGTCTTTAAGCGATGCAGAGGATACTGAAGCCATGCCAGAACAGTGGATGAATCAGTGAGTAGAATGATTTCGTCTACTTTTATGTCTTCGAAGAAGTCAGCCAGGGATTTCACGGCATTCACCAGCAGCAATGCGGCGCAGAGTTTCAGTCGCAGGATGGTAAGCGGCTTCAGCGGAGCCAGGCGGGTTTTTGCAAACAGCAGATTCGTAGTGGCGTCCTTAAAGGAGGCATCAATGCGAAGGTACAAGACTGCCGCATATCCCAAAGATGAGACGTCAGTAAATCAGAAAATGGTGGTATGTGTACGATTCGTTGGAACTATGCATCGTGGCAGATTTGTGGAACTCAAGGTTGGCAGATCCTTGCAAAATTGTGTCCACTCTATACCAACCTGCACCGGAACCTGCTCATCCCAACCAACCTCATGTTCCCAAAGGTGCTGTAATATCCTTTTTGCTTTGAATATTATTGGTGCCATGAGTCCAAGGGGATCGTACATCCTCACAATGGTCGACATGATTCTTCTTTTCGTCAGTACGGGTTCTCTCATTTGGATTCGGTAAGACAGGTAATTGTTCTTCGGTTCCCACTGCATTCCCAAAACCTTAACACAGTCGTATCTTCTAAGTTGGATAACGGAACAGACGGCATAGATGAATGAGCCGTTGCATCACCCAGCAGATCAGGAGCGGTGCTGTACCAGCTTTAAGGTGAAGCCTCCTTTCCGCAGCAGAAGGATCAGTTCCTGCTGAAGCATTCGTGCTTCTTCAATCATATCCGATCCTGTCATCGACATACGTATGCTTCAATAATGCCTTTTTTGCCAAAGGAAAACAATCACCTTCATCCTTTATTAGTTGCCTTAACACGCATAGAGCGAGGAAGGGTGAACAGGACAGGTCAAACGGTAATCGATGAAATTCGTATTCCTGAATTTCTTCAGCAGGATCGAACCTATAAAAGAGGTGCTGGAATCTCCGATCTTCCTCTGCGATAAGGATTTGTAAATACATTTGAGTGATGTCTGATGTCATAGCGAATTTTTAGAATGTCATCAGAATGTCCTGCATTTCTTTTTGCAATTTTGGCCCAGTCATTAGTTGGTCGTTTAGTGAGCCATTGGATGTCGCGTGGGAGGCGTCGAAAATGATGCGTAGTTTCGTCGTCGAACCATCCTTTAACACGCTATGATGAGGAAGAAAGTAAAGTCCGTCACAGCAGGCAGCAGACACAAATCCCTGTTTTATGTAATCATGGAACACCTGATTGTATTCGGTCTTTAGATCCGCATCCCGTAAAAGGTGTTCCAATTGAAATCGATCGTGTGCACTTTGTTTGGAATCGACCAGGCTAGCAGGCGTGGATTGGAAAGGTAGTCTGACGACGTATCTGCCGTTCTCCTGTCGCGAATGCGTTTTGACAAAATGCTCCTCACAGCGATCGTCTGACGGGTCATCTCTAGGGACATCCATAATTTCTTCGACGCTCCAGAAGCGAGACATCAACGTCTGCATATCATCATTTTCGGATCGGGCGGTTACAAGTAATGAAGCCTGTTTCAGAGAATATGGAAGGTTGACCCTTCCAAGCATGACCCAGCCAAACACTGTCTTAAGTCCGTTTGGGAGTCCATCGGATAACTTTCTGACATCTCCCAAGAGTAAATAACTTGAGCCGCGGATCCCTTCAGACAGGATTTCAAATAATGAAATTTTTGCACCTCCATTAACTCTACATTTGTATGTATTACACATACATATCCTTGAAAGGAGTCCATTTTGACAAATCATCGACAAAGATAGGCAGATCCAGGCTGGGCAGTTTCAGATGGACCAAATGTCCTGCGGACTGATTGGAACACAAAGTCGTGTTGCGTGACAGACTATCTCTCTTTATTGACAAGGTACTACATTCATAGTACTCAGTTTGCACCTTAGCCTTCAATGTCGTGAATTCATCATAAGGCATTTTATCCTTTCTCATCTGTTTCCGTATTTCAGCGATCATTGAAACAAACTTCTCAAATGCGCTATTGAGTTGGGAAACACGGGCTTCGAAGATCGGTAATTCATCGGTGTTTTCCTGCAAGCTCTTTCTGATGTCCAATCCAATGTTCTGTGAATAGGCAAGTTCGGAGATTTCGTCCTTCATGCTTTCGATATCCGGATTTTGATTATCCGATCTTTTAGGCATGTTGGTTGTAAAACAGCGTCAAAAGCAAAGAAAATCAGAACATATGTTGAGGCTAGCTTGTGTAAATGCCAATGGGAGAAAAGTAGAAATATCTTGAGAAGCATGAGGAGACAAGGAAGATCAGATATCCGGCCCGGAGGACCAAAATGTGTTGGAAGAAGGGGCTATCCTTAATTGGCAGCAATGCTCCTTACCTTTGCTAGTTTGCCGGAACCTGTTCCTTCACGTTGACTCCCTTATAGAATCAGGACGCGATATGAAGAAAGATAGATTAAATTAAATTAATATGATATACATACATTGTACGATAAAGTTAATTTAATTTACATAAGTTGAACAATAAAGTGACCTGGCCAGGGTCAATAGATTAAAGAGAATAGTGACAGACTTATTACGGAAAATTAATCAAACTATACAAAAAACTTGGTTTTAAATGTTTTTCACAGTAGTTAACAATTAAGAGAACAAACACTTCAAATTAAAGTCTTATTAGAAGACGTGAGTAGCCGAAAGGAAAGATCTGACCTGTGAACAGCAAAATGATGTGTGGCGAAGAATTGCAGGCGACGTGATTCCACAGCGATGAGCAGGTGAAGAGAAAACAAAACTTTGTAATCCGGCGGGGTACTCGTAAATTGTAACTTAGATTACAAATCGAGATCAAAAAAAGAATTAAACAAACGCGTTCGTCCACTCTCCAATACTAACTCGCCAGCTGGACCCCGAGACCTTTTTTTCTTGTTTTTTTCTCCATGGATATTTGAGCAAATAAACAAAATTAAAAAAAAAAAATGAATAAAATTCTTTCCGGCGTAAACAGATGGGGATGTCGCTCGACTGGACATATGAGAAGTGATGGTGAATATATACTTGCAGCCACTCGTTCTGGAAGCACTTTTCTGGGGACGAGTCAAAGGCCCGTACAGACGAGGCGAACTCGGTGTTTACACAAACTCAGTAATAGATATAGTTGAACTTGAAATCTTGAACAAAAAAAGAAGACTTCTGTGGCTATCATCAGTAGCTAAAAATCTTAAAGCTACAGCTAGGCGGACTTTAGCTGGTATCGGCATTCTCCATTTAGTTTTTCTGTTGTTAATTAGTGGTTTAATTTTGCACAATATGTACTCAAAATCAATTTGTAATATTCTTCAAAAGTTTGCAAAATCTCCACAGTCCTCATAGAGTATTTCTATAAACATGTTTTCCATACTTGGTTCTGTTGAGATGACATGCTATCATCCACCATCATCTTTAGCGATTTTTTTTTTTACTTTTTTTTTTTTTTTTTTTTTTTTTTTTTTTTTTTTTTTTTTTTTTTTTTTTTTTTTTTTTTTTTTTTTTTTTTTACTTTTTCTGCAATTAGTTGTAAATAGCTGTCAACACTTAACAAATGAACAAATGAAATTTTATTGACAGTTTACATTTTTTAGGAGTTGGAAAGAAAAATGATAGCTCAATTCATAGTGATGGAGAAATGGATGTGGATCCTTGGAAAGAAAGTTTGCCATCTAAAGCCAATATTCCTCCTCCTCCAAGATTGCCAAGGCGAAGGGACCTAGTTTGCCGTAGCATCGGTGATGAACAGCCTAAACCTTTACCTGAAAAGCCATCTAAACTACCACTGTAACTACTTTTAAATAAACTATTATTATTATCATTAATTATTGTATACTAGGTTAAATAAGAAGTTTTACTTTCAGTGGAAATCTCGATTTGAAACGCAGAAACAGTGATCCAGCAGCACAATCTGAAGCAACTGGTGAGGTTAAACACACTCCTCCTCAGCATTCGCCTTCAGCAGATCTATTAGAATGGAAAGGAACAACGATGTTTACCATAGCAGGTCATAGTTTTAGGAAAATAAATCGCTTTACCAAAGATGACAGGTGTTCATCATGTAATCACCCTATGGATGCATTTTTTACTCAAGGACACAAGTGTTCTGGTTTGTAAATTAAAAAATAAATTCTTAGAAAATTAAAAAAAAAATTCCCTTTGTTTTATTAACAGAGTGCAAACAACTATTTCACACCAAGTGCATACAAAATGGAGGTGTACTCAGGCTTCCTTGTCATTCGTATTCGAGCAGTGCAAGGAAAGGAAAACAATCACGTAAATCATCGAGAGTACAACAGTCTGAAAAACATCAGGTCGCCTCCAACAGTTCATCCCAAGCCAAATTCAGCCTGCAAGGAACATCAGAGTTCACTGACAGCACGGACAAAATTATTTCTGGTATAAAGGAACTACAACAAATGCAAAATTTCATTACAAAAAAGGTACTCAATTTAGTTTTAAATTAGCTTTATGTGATTAATATATTCAAACCTGATTATTTTGCTTTTTAGATCTATAAAATAGAATCAACAGAGGGAGAAAGACCTTCCAAAGCTGATATGGTGTTTAAACAAGCTTTAAAAGAATTCAAGGACAACCTTATAGCAACATATAGCATAGTCAATAAGCAAGGACCAGTAGCATTGAATATAAAATATAAAGACTTGATTGCTAACTTTTCACATGTATGTTTGTTTAAAAAAATAGCATTTTATGTATTTTCTCATATATTCAAACAACCAAAAGCAAGATTTTAAAATTCCACACAAAATAATGTAAATTATTCCAATTAATTTTTTTTATTTTTTTAATCTAAGGTTTAACATGGTCAATTATGACCATTAAGGAAATATGGAATAATTTAATGTAAATCTTACAATCTTAATATAATTCTTACATGATGAAATTAAAAAAAAAAATGTTTCCAAAACCCTCCTACTTTTATAAAGAGCATATTGTACCACGCACATGAACCCTTCATTTCATAATTACAGGTAATGGATACTGTAAGGCAACAGGAGGACATGAGAGCAGAGGATTTCCCTGTGACCATGGGGGTCAACGCTTTCAGAGGATTTATGAATGAATTTATGGCGAAAACAAGAATGGAGCAAGAGAAACCAAGGAAGTTGAAAAGGAAAAAAGAAAAAAAGCGAAAGACAGAAGATCCCATCAACCACGCTGGGCACAATTTTGTGCTAACAATTATTAACATCCCGACTGCTTGTGAAATTTGCAATTCTTTTTTCATGTGGCCTTTAGAAAGAGGCTTGGTATGCCAGAGTAAGTGTTGACGAATTTATACACCAGATGCAGTTGTTGAATTGTATTGGCTGTTTCAGATTGCAAACTCACTTGTCATAAAAAGTGTTACATAAAAGTCATAGTGATGTGTAGTAAAGAAGTGACTGTACCTAAACAGTGCCCTCATCCAGTCTTCGGAGTTCCTCTTTATCAATTGACAACCGGAGAAGAAAAAATACCAGTCGTTGTCGATCGACTTATCACAACCATTGAAATGTATGGTCTTTATACAGAAGGCATTTATAGAAAATCAGGAGTAAGTTTTTAATGTAGCACTACTAAGTGTGATTCTTTTCAATTATTCAGCACAAATTTGATCCTTTTTTTTTTCTTTTTATAGGTAAGCTCAAAAGTGAAAGAATTGAAAACTATAATGGAAGAGAGGGAAATTGAAAAAATCCAGTTTGAACAATACCAGGTTAATTTCTTTTCAAATTTATTTATATATATTTCATAAACATTTAAATCAAAGCTCAGTTATCAAAAGTTACCACACAACACATTAAACAATATATTTTTTACTCTTCTTTTTTGGTTGTTGACTTGAAAAGGAACCCAAGAAATACAACACATTAGGTTGTACTATCTGGGTCAAGTACTGAAGAAACAATGTTAGTAATGATTTAAATTGATTTATAATTTTTATGTAAAGTGTGACTGAGATGAAAACAAATCAATCTAAATAATTACTTTAGTTAAATAGGACGAATTAAAATAAATATAAATTATTAATGATCTTAAGGTTTTTCGTAATACAAAAACAAAATATATTTCCAAATATATTTGTAATTTATTTTTTCTCAGTCTTATGTACATAATAATGGACTCATTATGCATTCTTCAAGTTAATATTGATTCATGTCAAAACGACACAGGCAAGAATCGGCAGGCGGGAGATGATCAACCTATTAAAATTTCATCTATCACAAACCTCACCACATTGTTTCATCATTTCCACATACAAAAATTTGTATTGTTTCAATTTAATAATTTTAAAATGTATTATTAGGTTCATGTTTTGGCAAGTGTTTTGAAGAGCTTTTTGAGAGAAATGCCAGAACCTCTACTTACTTTTGACTGTTACGAAGATTTTTTAAGAGCTGCAAATCTAACTGAGGACAGAGTGTCAACAATGTTCACCATTTTGAAAAAGCTGCCATCTCTCAATTTTGATTTGATGGAAAGATTGATATTTCACTTAGCAAGGTATTCACCTTTTTGTTTTATATTTCATTCATTATAACAAAATTTTATTTGTCTCGTTTAATTATAGAGTGGCACTTCATGAAGATGTCAATAGAATGAGTTCAAACGCTTTGGCAATAGTTTTTGCCCCTTGTATTCTCAGGACTAACAAAGTAGTACCAGCGCAAGATTCGCTACATGATATAAGTAGACAAACAGCTTGCATTGAGGTCATAATATCTGAACAGTTGCGTAAAGTTCGTTCAACACTGGCTGATATTGATACATTGGACACTGCATGCCATACGGCGACATACCGTTTGTCATCTATTCGTAGTTCAAAGGTAGTGGTTGGCCCATTTTGTAATGTGAATCCTAATAATTGATAATTCTAAATCCCCTTACTTATCTCAGATATTTACACCTGAGGAGTTAGTTATTTCAAAGCCTGATGATGAAGAAGCCTTATTAATGGGCAAGATTGAAGAAATCCAAAAAGAAAAGGCGTTGTTAACATCAACACTACCATCCTTGACACGGTCACCTAGTGATGATGATCTCCTGTCGACAGATGATGGCAGCTTAGATGACGTTGACACATCTATTCGTAAGTATCTATTTTCTAGATTAGGCTCAGTTTGGCCCATTAAAATAAATATTTAAATAAAATGTACTGTATAGGGGGTTGGTGTCTTAACGTAGTCTTAACTATAGTATGTGTGTCAAAAGTGGTTGGCCAAGTATTGGTCATCTAAACAAAATTTAAGTCTTGTGACAGTCATAATCAACAAAAATCACACAGTATGGAAAATAGCTGGAGTTTGAAACAACCCAACAAAAACCTAACCATAAAAAAAAGGACCAAGTTCCAGATCCCCTCTAAAAAATGAGCCTATCAATATCTACACTGTGGCCAATTCCTTTATTTTTTTTAGTCCGTAACCTGAGTGACCTTAAAATAATGTGCCAAAATATAAAGTTACACTCCCTCCCAAAACAGCAAAAAAGACAATATGACACCACAAGAATAGCACCACACTTTATTTAAGTATAAAAAACTTGGTTCAAAATTTATATTTCCATCTTTATTATATTTTTCCAATCAACATGTTTTTTAATTCACCCAGGCCCTGACGATGACCTGAGTAAAGGTCGAAATGTCAGCAAAAAATAAAAAAGGTGTTTTTCTAAACTACCTCGTTCTTGACTGCTCCTCACGAATCCAACAAATTATAAGACCTACCTTTTTATCAAATTTCACAGTTTACCTATACGGGAAGTGCCTTTTAATTTGCAATTTTCAGATTTTTAATTATTCAGAAATCGTGAGATGCGGTCTGGTGTGATGTAGGTTTCAGAAAAACATTTTCTTTATCGTGCCAATGTTTCGATCTTTATTGAGATCATCTTCAGGGCTCAAAGTGTTTGTCTTCTGTGTAATTGTGCCATTCTTGCGTGTCGTGTTGAGAGTGTTGTTTCAGATTTTTTCTTTTACTTACTATATAAACCATAACATTTTTACTGAATTTCACGTTTCTAGCTCGGGAAGTACCTTACAATTTTGATGATCATCGAGTCAGTCAAAACTAAAAGGCAAATTTCAAAAAGGCTTATTGCTCAAATTTTTACAATGTCCTAAGCGACCTAGGTTTAATTTATGTTATACATTTCAAAAGCCTATTTTAAGAGAAAACAGAGATCTGAGGGTGAGAAAAACCGGGTAAATTGGTTCATGTAAAGATAAAGATGGCGGCTTGCTGGAACTAGGCCAGCGCAGTGCCATGCGCTCAGATATCCATACAATCATTAAAAACCATAAGCACAAGCTGAGATTTGTTTCAAACTTCAATGTTTAGGTGTCACATACATTGACTGAAACCAATTTGATTGCTCGCATTTGTGATTTGCTGTGACATCATTAAGAATATGTCTCAATCTTAAAGCGAATGACTACTGGAAAGAAAAATTGGGTCCCATATGATAATTTAGAACCACAGTAAACAACCTCAAAAACAAGATTACCCTAAGATTCAACTGTCTATTGCTCACATTTAACGAGACTAGCTAGTGTGATTAGCTCAAACAGTTCAGAATTGGCAAGTTGTATGTCCTCCCGACATATCATTAATGACCTGAAATGAAAGACTTGTTTGGGATGTTTATCTGCATCATCCATATTGGGGCTTAGTGTTTTCGTATTACCACTTGATCTGGTCGTTGCAGAATTCTGTAAGGCTTAGTACACATGGAACCCTTGGACAAGAGCAATTTTACAATGGAAATCGAAGAAGTATGTCTGTGGTGTTATTTTCTCTATCGCTGCTAAACTAAGAAGACGCGACAAAAGGAAGTGTCGAGTCCAACCTATTTGCACAAATAGTATGTTTGTTACTCCCTACCCAAAATTACATGATTATGAACCAAAAATTTTCAATTATTGTAGAATTTCAATTAACTGTTGACGATTTTGTTTTGCATTTGATTAAGGGCGATATTTCATCAAGACATCAGTGTGTGAGGGATTCCGTCTTGCCCAAAAAAACCTGCCATAAACATTGATAATGTTGATATTGTAAAACAAGAGGGTTTCAACTTTTAAAAATACATTGGAGAACAAGTTAAAAGCTCAGGCGTTAGACAAGTTTAAAAAAGCTCCAGAACTTCCATATCATGCTGCAATGCTGAACTGCTTGATGGTAAAACCACCTTTAAATCACTGGAATGTGAAGAACATGGTGGTTGTTGAGATATAGTCATGTAGACATTTGTGATGGTTATGATAGGTATGAGGGATCTACAATAAATATAATAATCACTGCACTCCACATTCCACAGGTCTTTTTTCAATTTTGTCGGTCAAGAGATCGGTGTCAACAAGTTACATTTCCATCGTAATGATAAAAAAAATAATCTGTAGTGAAACGCGTGTAGTGAGGAGAATCTTGAATCGCACGTTACCATGTACATACTTCGAACTTCAGTATTTCATTTGTAAACACTCGTTTCAAAACTATTCATGTGTACTAGTCCTAAGTGTAAATGCTTTGTTGATGAAGAGGCTGTCAAAAAACATCTGGATCAGTTTTTCACCTGTAAACATCAGGAGTTTTATGAATACAGCGTAACGGTAAACAGATGGCTAGAGATCATTGATAAAAAGGGTCGATATTTAATTGACCAGAATATACTATTATGATTATTAAATAAAATGTGTCTAATTGCAATCACAACACAAAAACAAAGAAATATTTGCCAACAATATAGGTAAAAGGAAAAAGAAATCAATCACTTGATATCGCATTTTACTTATACACGTTTATTTTCTGGTTACCTGCTGAATATTTAAAATTATTACCTGAAACCTAGGTACCTACCTAGGTTTAGTTCGAAGTTTTCTGTGAAATTTCATTTAACAGGAATATGTTTTTCTAGCGCAACCTCTCTCGAGGCACCGTGTGGTCCACAAACATAAAAAAAGAGGTTCTGAAAGTTCATCTACATTTTACACTGCTGACGGAGATGAAGATCAAATCATGGTGTAAATATTCAAAATATTTTTTAAAACAAATTCCATTTTTACTGTTTGTTATGTAAGGAGAGAGTGAATGCAGATGCCTAGCTACATTAATGAAATGTTCTTCCGAAGAGTCTCTAGGTTTATTAATTTTAAAACAAATATTTTTGTATATAAATAATAAGTTTATGAAAACCTGACTGAACAAATCTTAATTGTTATTCTGAGTCAGAAACGAGTTGCATTTTAAATGAAGAATGAAAAATCAAATTTTACTTAGATAATTAATATTTTTAGTTAAATTGATAATCGAATCTCTGAGTGGAGGTCCTCACCCGCAAAGAAAAAAAAAAAAAAAAAAAAAAAAAACATCAAGTATTTAAATTTGCATTTACTACCATTTACTTCTTTTTTATTTTATAAAATGTGATATCTTTTAATGCGGTTCTAGTCTTCTTGACCTGTAAATGTAAGTAGTTATTGACTGCTGTATTACAAGTAGTTATTTAAAGAATATAACCGCGTTACCAGTGGTTTTTGTTTTTATATCCTTAAAAAAACTTTTGCATTGTAAAAAAAAAGTGAGACAATTTTTATAGCAAATTCATCTTCAAATATTTTTATTGGCGTAAAGGAAAATATATTATTTTTTATTTGAGGAAAAATTTACTATATCTACGTATAAATATTTGTTACAATATTGTAATTAAAAGATTATTTCTGTTGCATGTATATAGGATTGTATATATGATCAACAATGATCATGATGATAAATTGTATATATGATTTTATATATACATATAACACAAGTTATATTGTTGAAAACGAGTTTTAAAAAATTGTTAGCTTCTTGTTTCTGGTTGTTATCAACATTAATATCTAAATTTCAAGTATATTTTTTAATAATAATGAGTCTATTTGTTTTTATTCTCTAAATAAACTACTTATCTCTTAAAGTTTTAAGAGATTAAATATTATTAATTTTTTTACATTATCAGGTAGGTAGAATGTTTTGTCTCTGTTCATAGTTTATTAATATGTCCTGACAAAGATTTCTAATAGCTTTTGTAAATTGGATTTGTTCTATATGTTAAACCCTGTAATCTTATTCCTAAATAACAAGCCAACAGTGTACCAAATAATCATTTAACTGTTTGAAACCGACAGTTTTTGGTGTCATTATTAAAATAAAGTTTTGATTTATTAAACGTTGACTGCATAACTTATTTGTATATTAGACTAAGAAACACTTTATTGGTGCTGTGTGTAATTTTCATATGTTTTATTGATATGACCAATTAAGTAGTTAAGTTTAAAATGTATAAATTTATTTTTCATCTTTAAAACAAACAAAAAAACAAAAAAAAATTAAAAACCCTTGCAGGTTTCAAAATGGGTATTTTAAGAAACAAAATAAGTGATCATTTATCAAACTTGTTTATATTTTTTATATTATATACAAAAAAAATTTAAAATATAGAGAAGAGCAGAACGTGAATGTTCAATTTGAAAATTTTATTACTTTTCTTACCTTGGATGAAATCGTGTTTTATCGGTTACATATGATTATTAAACAATTGCCCAAAGGGTAACATGTTAAATTTATTATATTTTAAATAATTTTTATACTTCTTCAATGCAAAGAAGGATTGATTAATAAATATAGTAAAATAAAACCACATAATGTAGTACTTTCGCTAATTTGTATTATTTTTATTACCCATCTATTCTTAGTTTGTAACTTTTAATATTAAAACAAATATTTGTTGGAAAACATTATAAAAATATATTTTTTAAAATTTTTTATTAATATATATAAGGAAAATAAATATATTAGAGATAACACATGTGTAACCGATACAAACATGGTGTATTTCTACACATAAAGAGTAACAACATTAAAAAATACAAATTTCTATAAAATATAAGGTGTCTTCCATTTAGTTCCTTCCTCTTTCTCCTTGTTTTTTGTATACTGTGTAAATAGAGAAATATATAAACAATAAATTATTATATATAAAAAATATGGTACTTTGTAAATAAATTGAACTACCTTACTATGTGTATATAGCATTTAAACAAATATTGATTTTACACATACACATATATGGAGTGATGTGATATGAAAATTCACTCTCAATTTTGTTAAAACCATATACAATTTAAAAGTGTCGATGGTTTTATTTCATACTAAACATTGTTTCCATTTTCCATGATTACTGCCTCTTTTTTTACTATTATATAAAAGAAAATTAAGTTATTTTAAACAATATTGCTCAATATCAATATAAATATATTTAAATGTACTTCAAATTACTACCATATTTTAATTTTTTTATTTTAGTAGAAAATATACATATATTTTCCCATATGACAAAATGACATATTTTATAAATAATCATAGAAATACATATTTTATATAACAAGTTGTAATCGAAAAAATTTCTGTAATTCTAAGAAATAGCATAATCTGGAATATTTGTACTTGCATACATGTGGCACTAAATAATTATCATACGTTTATATTAATCCATATTTTATGAAAACAGTTGTTTGTTTCATACTTCGGTTTTATTGTTTGAGGAAAATAAATGTTATAGAAATTGACAAACTTAAGCACGCATATAAGCATAAGCCTAAACATTGTAAATAATAATATATATTTTCTTTATTTTGTATGTACAATAGTGTTGATTCCTTCACTATGTGAAAAATAAGTTTAGTTGACATTTATTTTAGACTTTATTTAATTTTTTTTAAGAGATACATAAAAACACAACAGAAAACTGAATTTTCATTTAATATTTTAAATGCTTACTAATAAAAATAAACCTAAATGTTGTAAATTCATAAGTTTTTAAAAAATATTAATAACTAACAACAAAAAAGAGCAAATTTAGTGTCATTAAAAATAATTGTAAATTTTTTGTATTACTTGAAAATTAATTCATATGTCAATAATTTGTCCATTCTTCTTGTACAATTAAGCTCAAATCACACTGAAAATTTGTCATTAAAAATTAAAACAACTTTCAATTATTATTATATATTATTTAAGTTTTGCTATAAAATAATGCTTATAAGTGTTACCAACACTTAAGGTCAATTATAGATAATGCTAGTGTGATTTTACATC
The DNA here is from genome assembly GCF_000648675.2 of Cimex lectularius. Taxonomy (NCBI): domain Eukaryota; kingdom Metazoa; phylum Arthropoda; class Insecta; order Hemiptera; family Cimicidae; genus Cimex; species Cimex lectularius. The sequence continues at coordinate 86,610 of NW_019393002.1, forward strand.
AACTATTGATAAGTGGACTGACAGGTTAATTAAAAATTAAACAATTGTTAACATTCCAGTTGAAATTTTGGCAATATTTTTTCCTAAATGTCTAAATACATTCTTCTATGAAACTAGGTAGCTATTATTTGTATATTGATAATGATATATTTTATATATGAATATTGTCAAAACAACGTAGGCTATATCTATATTAATGTTGATGTTGAAATTCTAATCGATTTGATGTAATAAGACTAAACATTGATGTTAAATTTTAAAAAGCACAAAGACTAAAAGTTGGAGAAAGAATTCCTTTATGCTAGTCTATACTCAAATGTATATTTCATGAAGGGATGTCATTTAATTTTAAATCTTGTGTTAAAGTTTTTCAATAACATAAAAACTAATTTTGTTATTAATCCAATTCCATGTTATGCTTATTGTTTTGATTCTAATTTATCAGTAAACAATTGTACAATTCACTTTTAATTTCAAAGCTTTATTTTATAAATTTGTTTACAATTTATGTATAATTGAACTTAATAGCCATTCCAAGGTTCTAAGGATGAAACCAGTATATTAGAAATAATTGAATATCGAAGATAAAATAAGTTCCCTAAACCAAAATTGAAAAGGATAAATATATTTTTTCCCCAAATCCAAGTATAATTAAATAAATAATATACATTTGTAAAAATAAATGTACCTTATTTTGGTTGACCTTTAAAGAAAGATGAACAGTTAGTGGTTTCCATTTATTTGGAAATACTCAGGAACATATCAGATAGGTCTAATTATTTCTGTAAATGTTCTGCTAAATACCCTAATAAACTTTATTTGTAAAATGGTTTTTATTACTACACTTATGAAATCCTGAAATTCAACACCATGAGTCTTTTATCTTCGGTGGGGTTCAATTTTTACCTCTATCCAATTGAAAGTATTTAATATTAAATAACTAGCTGAACAGTGACAAGGAAAAGAACTGGCTCATAAAATTTTACTTGCTTATATCTTTTATTTTTTTAATAAAAATCCAACATGATCTTAAAAATTATCCAATTTACATTACATTCTAATAACACATTTAGATAACAAAACCAATATTAATCTAATAGGTTGTAAAAACTAAAATAATGTTTATCAGTAAGGAGTTTTGATTATTTATTTTTAAATGAAGCTCATATGAGCCATTACGTATATCATTAACTTAACATTGAAATTCACCTCAAAGTTGTGGAAATGATACAAATATATAAAATATTATAATAACATTTGTAATAAGCCCTATTTGGAATGAAATAGCCCTCGCTGGCTGTTTCACGACATAAACTGTATAGACCACTGTGTGTAGAAATCGGCCAATTGTGTAGAGCCGGAACATCATTAAGGCAAATATTACGTTTGGATCCGATGCTACAAATATGAGGCCTGTGATCATGAAGATCGGGATATTTTCCATATCATTTAGGTGGGCTCTAAAAAATAAATGATAATTTCTATATGAGATGATAATAGTGGTGATGCGCATATGTTTTTAAACGTTCTTGTGCATTTTTATTGTCAATTCATTTTAATATTTAATAAAATTAAAATAATGACAAAAGAAGTGTATTATGTACTTATAATACATAAAATAAAAGAGTATTCTTAATAGTGCATGCTATCTGGTTATGGAATCATTGTATTACCACAGTGTATGGTATATTAAATGTCTAATAAATATTTACTTTATATATGTTTACAAACTATTTTACATAGTTTAAACAATATTTTGCATAAGTTTCTTGAATAAATTGAAGTGCACCAACCTTTTTAAGTATTTTTTAATTTTTAATTAAGCAATTCAGGGCTTAGCTCATCAACAGACCTCCAGGGAGCGTGGAGGATAAATTTTGCTATATATAGCATTAATAATTGTAACTTAATTGTATGTAACTATAAAATTTGTAATAAAAACAAAGAACACACAGCAGGATTATCAAAAATTAATAACCAAAATGTTAATCACTTTGTAGACCTCAACACAATATTTTACAGGGAAGGTGCAAATACAATTTTTTCCAATTTCTTTTGATTCATGGTAGTTAGTTTAAGGGGAAACACGGATTATTATGACAGAATGACAAAAAATATATTAAATTTTAAAATTAACGACCTACCAAGAAAAAATAAACAAATATTGTTGTATTGAATTCGTGATGAGATGCGAGAATCGCCCACTTTGGGTTAAGGTCCAGAGTTAGACCTCAGCCTTTTCCAACCCTTCACTGAAGTAAGGCTCCAAGGGCTGTCAGCTAAACACACTCACACTCACTCATTCTTAAATATATTAGTTACATACCATTCACTCTTAGTACACACACAAAAAAACAAGATTTATATCATTGCTATATATAGTAAAATAGCCTTGTTTCTTCCAAAAATCGGAACAGAGGACCCAAATAAATTAAGTCTAAAGTCAATTAAAGCTTTTTATCATAAGGGGAAAAACCAACGTTTGATTTCTGATGTAGATTTTTATTATTCATTATTTTATTGGCAATAAAATATTTAGGACTGAAATGGCCTGAGTTTGCCAGTGTATTTTCAATTTTGATGGGCAAAATTTTAATTTTACAGTTCTTAATTTTAAAATATAATGATTTCATAATCAATATTAGTTTAATATAAAATTTAATTATTTTGTGTATGAATGTTATAATATTAATATCTCTATTTAAATTATTAGAATTGCGAGACCTCCTAGGAGGCCTCTGGCCTCCCCCTGATAGATCAGGGGGAGTCACCCACCTTGGTGCATAAGCAACTCCGAGGTTGATTAAAATTATTAATTACAAAATTTAATTAATTTATGTATTGAGCATAAATAATGAAATGTTATAATTTTAATATTTAAATTATTAATTATAAAATTTAAATATCGGTATATGTATATATATATATATATATACACACATACACACACACACGCACGCGCGCGCGCACACACACACGCACGTACATAATGTATATTATATATACATACATATCACATGTACATAATGTATATATATATATATATATATATATATATATATATATATATATATATACATTATGTACATGTGATATGTATGTATATATAATATACATTATGTACGTGCGTGCGTGTGCGCGCGCGTGCGTGCGTGCGTGTGTGTATTTACGATTATAATAAAGATCGTCTAGATATACATGTATAAAAGCCCATTTGTAAGGACCGCTGCATTCGAACCCGGGACCTTCACCCTGCAGTGAAGAGCGTCGTGACAACGCCTAGCCGTTGCGACCACCGACGCCCCCTCTGATCCGTTTATTCTTGCTAGTTTTATCTGCCAGACGCATTTCTTCGTCTTCAGTGGTTTGATATGTGTCATTTTATCAATATCGTGGCCGATTTCACAATTGAGATCGATCACCGAAGTCGGTGAAATTGTGAATATCGTCAGACAGACCAAATCATGGAGAATGGGATAATTTCGGTTTTATTTACTTTTTATATAATTAATAAACTTTTTGACGTGAACGGCGTTTTCAACTATATTCAGATCTTTTTTATTTAAATTAATTTACAAGCAGTGTTACACAATTTGAGTTTCAAATTAATAATGGACGAAATTATTTTGTGATCTTTTACGGAAATTATTCCTACAAAATTTTGTGAGAAAAGTCACGTGGAATGCGAGGGAAATGCAATTTAAGGGTACAAGTGCTTTCTTTAAAGATGGAACTGTCGTGTATTAAAACATGTTCGATATACGTAATAAAAAAAAGCAATAAGCATCATAATCAATACTGCACAACAAGCTACGTATTAATATATTTGAGGGCGTTAAGGAAAAATACTCTGTGTACATGCGTTAGGGAATTTAAAAAGGTTGTGACTTTTAATCAATAAATCAATAAACCTTCCTTAATATAATTTAACGAACGATTTGAATATATAAATTATAAAAGTTAAATTATTGGTATTGCACAAGACGAACGACGAGATTCATTTTTACCAGCTAAAAATAAAGCAGTATTCTTGCATCTGAACATCCTCATGTACCAAATCGAGCACGACATATAAGAAATATAGTAAATTAATCGTGACTGTCTCAGGACGATTACAACCCATATATAATTGATTACTGTATTAGCTTGTGATTTTTTCCTTTTTTATTGGAGGACAATTGAGACAAGAAAAGCATAGATTTCCGTTTATTAGACCTCGGCTCACCTACGAATCCTCTCAACATCTTCATCAGGAACAAGCTTGACTTCAGTACCAGCTTGAGCGGCGTCTTCGGGGTTCACGAAGGCCTGAAAACGTTTTAATAAAAATTTACATTTTCTAGTAGTTACTTTTTTTTCGGTACTAATATGAAATGGCGGAGATCGACCAAATTCAAATGGAATAATACTGTCTTTTTACCAGCTCAGTGAAACAATAAATTTTTCATTGATACAAACAAAAATGTCTGTCCTTGGTAACAGCAGAAAATATAGCATGGAAACTATTCAGATATATTTGATTCGCCTAATTTCGCTGTTTTTGCCTGAAAGGTTTCGTCTTTTCGACATCTTCAGTTGCTGCTTTGTGTGTTCCTTCATTTTTTTTTATACATCCATGCAAAATTTTGTTGAGGGTTGAAGTGGTTTTGCTGTGGAACTCCATCATCCAGGGATATAAATTGTAATTTGACCGAAACGGTCAGGAATAGGCATGCCCAAACGTAAATACTAACAAGCTATATTTTTTGTGACCAGAATTTTTGTTTAACTGACGTATATAAAAACAAGTAAATTATCATTTTTTCACTAAGCAGAATGGTGAAAATGGAAAAAATAAATTGCACAAATATGTACTTAGTAGTTATTATTGACCGTATTAATTATTTTCATTAATTATACTTTTTATCTAAGGTCTTGGTTGAGATGAAAAAGCTAGCCGAAAGTTGTGGGTTCGAATCCGGTTGTGACAGTAGCTTTTTCATCTCAACCAAGACTTTAGATAAAAAGTATAATTAATGAAAATAAATTATACACTTTAATCATTTGATCATTGTTAATACATACGTATTACAACTACGCGTATTTATGAAGCAAATAAAAAAGCACTTTTGGTGACTCTTCTACATCACCTTTTTCCTAAATCTTTGATAACCGGTTAGTAGAGCTAGTAACAGCATCTTGAAAGCTAGCAGTGCACTGTAGAAGGCGTAGCCTGCGAAGACCGGATTTTCCGTTGTGAAGAGTGACATGGCTTCTTTTAGACTGGAGCTTTGATGGTGGCCGTCATCGATCTGATCGACAGTCCATAATAATTGATATACCTCTTGTTGATTTAATGCCCTACTTGGACTTTGACGTTCGGTCATTGGTAAAAAGGGAAAATGACCCCGACGGGTTCATTAAACTTAAAGCCACTTTTGCAAGTCAAGGCGAATTTATAGGTCGTGATACGTCTGGTTAGCAGTCGAACTTTTAACTAACTTTTCGTTCGGCCATTTTTTTTGTCATTTTTCGGAAATTTTCTACAAGTTTCATTTTGAAACGAAGTGATAAAGTTGCATCATGGAATCAATTTATTTTAAATAACAACCTTCGATTTTTTTGTTTTTGCATAAATTCATGTCTTAAGTCAGATCCTAAATTAAGTTAATTAACTACTTAGTGGGAAATTTGAAAAAATTTCTGGCTGGTTGTGTATAGTTAGGATGTTTTGTAAAATTCACGTTTTGCAATAGTTTTCTTGACTGTATTTGGCATTTTATCTCATTTTTATACTTGAGAAAATTATTTATAACATATAGTCGGTTCAATTTGACATGCTTTACATTGATCGTAAATCGTGGCTGTTGTTCCTCTTTCAAACTAAGTTTAACTTCGTTGAGGAACCTTGGACCTCCAGAAGTATGTAAAGAATGAAGAAACTGTTTATTTCGAAATGTTACATTACTTGATGTAGTATTTATTAAGAATATTCCGCGTAGACTTCTAGATATTGTGTCCCCATGTTTTGTTATTGTGACGATTTCTTCTTTGGGAAAGCTGGCTAAATATTGATTTAGTTCAACTATCCAGGTTACATAGTTGTTGTCTAAATTGATACTAGTGTATCGGCAGGATGTTGTGTCTCCTGTTAATACGATTTCTTTCTTGTAGTTGTTCTCTTCAAGATTAATCGATTGCATTGAGCATACAGATATTGATTGAAATTTTTTACAATTATTGTCTAAAGGTTCAATTTCATTTGAATTCGCTCTTGGTTTCAGAAAATATTTTACATTTGGAACAATTGTTATAAAATTAGAGTTATGTGTTGTTGGTACTGGAATTAGTTTATATAAATCATACATTTGTTTTCTTATTAAGGGTAATTGTAAAAGATAAATAATTTGATTGTTTACAATTTTACATTGCACACTAATTAAATTTTCTAATTCAAAAATGTTCCTTAAACTTACTTCAAGTGATAATTGATCCTCATAATAAGTGGAAATTCTAGTAATTTCCTTAAACAATTTGTGAGGAGATGTAATACTAGGGTGTAAAGTCTGGAGTTTACAAAATGTTAATGAGTTTTCTATATCCTGTACTATATTTAATAGTATTTCGTAGGTGATATGTAATAAATTTGTTGTATCTCTTAATTTCTCTAATTCAACATAATTGTTTAATTTTTTATTTACTGCTAAAATTTTTGATTTTAGTTCGGCTGTATTTTCTTCAACTACTGTTAATGATTTATTAAATTCCTCAATGAGTTCATTGATTATTGAATATTGCAAATTTATTTGTTTTTCAAAATTAATTTGACTACCTTTTAGATTTTCAATATCTTTATTAAATTGAGCTCCATCGTAAGAATCTAGATTACCTGTAATAAATTTTATGATGGATCCTAATCCATTGATCAATTGTTTGTTCACGAATGTGGAATCATTATCTATGGTGTCAGGCCAATTTAAGATTTCTCTTTCAGGAGAATCTAAAATTGAATTCGCAAGGTTTTCCTCCCTTAGCTCTGGAAATTCTTCATAGAATTCATCTAGCAGGGTATCTATTTCTTCATCATCAACCTTGGAATTATTGGGATATTTACCTTTTACTCTGGCCATATTTATTTGGACTCTGGACAAGGCATCCGCGTTTTGGTTCAATTTACCTTTTTTATAAATGATCTCATAATCGTATTCCTCCAGTTTTAGAAGCCATCTTGTCAGTTTCGAGTTTGGCTCTTTAAGGGAAAATAGCCATTGCAAAGGTTTGTGATCACTAAATATTTTAAATTTTCTGCCATACAAGTAAGGCCGGAAATATTTAGTACTCCAAACAATTGCAAGCAATTCCTTTTCTATGGTGGAATACTTTGATTCTGTTTCATTTAAAGTTCTACTAGCGTAAGCAATTGGTAAATCCGCTCCATTAAAATTTTGGCTAACGATGGCACCAATTGCTACATTGCTCGCATCTGTTGTTAGGTTAAATTGTTTTTCAAAATCTGGATACTTTAATATTGGATCATTAGATAATATGTTTTTACAGGTTTCAAAACTTTCGACGTATTCTAGATTTTTTATGTCGATTTTACTATCCTTTTTTAAAAATTTTGTCATAGGTTTTGTCAACTGCGCAAAATTTTTGATGAACTTTCTATAGTATCCTAACAGTCCGAGGAAGCTTTTTCTTTCTTTTTGCGTTCTGGGTAAGGGGTAATTTTTTATGGCATATATTTTATCTGGATTTGGTTTCACTCCATTCGGTGTCACCAAATGCCCTAAATATGCTACCTAGAATCTGCTACGAAGAAATTCTGTTTTATCAGGTTGGATTTTGAAGTTATATTTTCTCAACCTATCAAAAACTAATTTTAACCTTGAAATATGCTCTTCTAAACTTGTACTGAATACTATGATGTCATCTAAATAACATAAACATATTTCATTATTTATCCCCCTCAGAATATTGATCATTACTCGCTGAAAGGTGGGCGGGCTATTTTTTAGGCTGAACAGCATCCTTAAAAATTCATAATGACCAGTTTCTGTAGAGAAGGCTGTTTTTTCAGTGCTTTCCGGACTCATCTCTATTTGATGGAATCCGGAAGCTAGATCTAAAGAGGTAAAATATTGGGACCTGCCTAATTTATCTAATATATCATTAATATTTAGGAGAGGGAATTTATCATCAATTTTTTTAAAATTTAAATTTCGGAAGTCAATCATTTATTTTAATCCCAGTTTTACAGAATTATTTTTCCATTCTCCTTCTTATATTCATTGCTTTTAGTTCAAAAAATGTTTGTTGTGATTGAGAAATTACATGAAATCAGGTAGAATAAATTATTATTAAAATTAGTAAAGACAGCATTGCATACACTACAAATAATTTACATTTTTTTAAAAATAAAAGATCGATTTATTCATTGTAGCAAATGTCTTTTTTAATCCCCTGTGACCTTCTAGATCCAATCCCTTTTTGGATAATGAGTTCATAAATTAATAGAAAAAAAGTGAATTGTTTATTGAAAATGTAATAATACCTTTTTCTTTATCTGGAGAATAACAGTTACTTTCCAATCTGAAAAACAAAATTGGAGAGTAAACAAATTAGAAACTTAACAATTATGATACATTTAACCCATATTGGTTACAACTTTTTATGAAAAATCAGGGATAAAGCGAATTTGAAAAAAAATTACATAAACAACAAGCTTACGAGAAATATATCCCCTTCATCAAGACTTTGGAACTATTTCTAATGAGATACACAACAGGTGGTCAATCTTGTCCATTATGCTAAGATAAACTCGTAAATTCATTATGATTGAAGCCATTTTTTAAATTTGCCTTAGCCCTGATTTTTTAAAATATATAATGAAAGGTTGATATCAATCGCTTCATATATATTCATTATTACCATTATTTTCATTAAATTTAAGAGTAAGCAGTACTTAAATTCTTCAACAACAGTAAAGTTATTTTTTCTTTTGCTTGATCGGCACCTAAACAAGTAAAAAATTTAACAAACTTAAAAACATATATATACTGTGCACCACTTACTTTTTTGGTGAATATACTTGTGACTTTTTCTTCTCGGTTCTAATTAAAAGAACAAAAATTCTATTATTTTGTTTGTTTTTAATTTTAACTACATCATTGACATTTAGTTAATCTTTTGTTTTTTGTCTCAGTTGCTTCTTCAAAAATTGAAGACGCCTCTTCCTTTATTAATTTTAAAGAGTTAACAGTAGCAATGTTTTGTTCAGGACTTGGTTCGAAAGTAATGGACTTTCTTTTAGAGGATTTTAAATTCTGTGAGAAATCTGTTCTTTTGCCACTGTTTTCACAATTATTATTATCTGATGTGGAATACTGCCTCTATCAATGTCAATTTAAATTAAAAATTGCGCTGTAAATATGATATTAAACAGTGAACACAACTTTCTACGGTCGATTGGAACTGATTGGAACTTCTCAAAAAATAACCTTTATCAAAGAATTTTCTGCCTTGAGTTCGCCTAGACTGGATAATTAACATGCATATTAACAAATTGTGAAAAATTGTTGTGAGATCTCCAAGATGATAGTTTGATCCTGATCTGCTTATGCTCAATGGCAAAATATCGCATCTGACAGACAAAACCAGTGAGAATAGGCAGGCCAGGATGTTTGGAACTGTAAAGTTACAACATTTAAAATTTGTCTCTTAGGTCTTACTTACTATATTGGGAGATTTAATTTCAGCACTAGGACTGAGGATAGCTTGATGTCTAGAATGCAATTTAACCACTTGGCTATCTATAAATGTTTGATCATTACCACAAATATAATTCTCAAACCGTATTAGTGATGTATTTTTAACAATCATACTTTTCTTTCTGGCATACATTTCTTGAGGATTAGACTTAAATGGTTTACCAGTCGCTAAAGGGTTAAAGGGCATCTGACTTTCAGGCTTTGTTACCATATCTGTAATTTATTTTTAATTATTATTTCCTTTTAATTTTTGATTGGCTTCTTTTTACTCACTTAATTGACTTCTTAAATTTCCTATTGATGAAATATCTTCTGATAAAGAAAAAATGCATTTATTATACATATTTAAAAACAAGTGAAAGTAAATTAATAAGGATGAAAATTTTTACCAAACTTTTTAAAGTGTTCTGCAAAATATTGATAACTTTGTTGCAGATTCACAGAAATGTCTCTGTCTGAGGTGAGAGTTTTGTTCAGATCTGTGAGCAGGTTTTGAAATACCTGCTTGAGCTCATTGTACAGTGAAATTGTAAAGATCAGTGTAAACATTAAATCTATCATTTCCTTTGTAATATTGAAATTTTCCTTTTGGGCTTGTAAAAGCGCCAGTTCTTGTTGAGCTATTTTATTGGTAAGCTTTTTGTTCATTTCGAGCCACTTCTGGTGTGCTTGTTAAATCAAATAGTTATAAATTAAATTGGGTTTTATCATTGCTTTCTTTAAATTTACCTTCTAAATTTCCAAAATGGCAAATCATTATTCTCACCCCCTTTTTTCACTGGCTTTGGCCTGCATAACAAAGAAAAATACATTGAAAATGTGAGTAGATGATATATATTCCAGAATATCTATAAATATAAATGTTTATCAGTTAAAACATTCTCCTTTGACCAAAAACTTCATAATTTTAACATTTTAAACTAACTTTTTGTGAAGTCAATATTTTCTTTGAAATTTAATATAGGATCAGAGCCTGTGCACTGTTAAAAACCAATTGAGAATTAAATCTTTCTAACATTATTGTCATAACGTGCCTGTGGCAGGATTATCGTTTGGACTTTGAGCTTGTGCCAGTGCCAAACAGTCACAATGCTTAGTAGCAAAACCATATTTATAAGATTAAAAAAAATTATAATGAACATTCACAAAGATAATGTAATATTATCAACATTCCTCTTTGTTTGAAATTTTTCCTGAGTTACTCAAGTATTGATATCTTGAGGCTGACATGAATCCACAGAACTAAATTCACCAACTTCCAAGAATTTTGTTTTCCGTGAATTATTCTATAAAATGATGAGATAGTTATTGTAAGCTACTCAAAATTGATGTATAACTGCAACACAACCAAAGGCTAGGTCACAACTAAAATAGACAATTAATTCAATTTTTTCATTGTTAAAAAGTTACTTGATGGTGATGATAGAGATGGATGCTAGGAAACAGTATTTGTGCTCCCCAGAAACTGCAGCCTTCCGGCTTATTTCTTCCTAGTACCCTAGTTCAGTGCTTTCGACTCAATCCTTCTCAAAAGTATTAGGCCATTTTAAAAGTTACTTAAGATAAACATAAAAAATATACTGGAGTAAATTCATGATAAATATTAAAATCGTAATTTAATTTCTGCTATAAGACAGACAATACGACAAGGTTGATTTTCATTAAACTACCTCTCTTTCTAATAATAATTAACTGAAGATCAATAAAAGTAGATTCAATTTTCTTTGGCAATCAATGAAAATCAATGTTTTTTGTTGGTTACTTTGTTTAATACTAAACATTGCAGGAAAGACAACTTTGTTTATTTTATTAATATTATTGGCAATGATTTACAAAGTTCCTAAATCACATTTTCTACTACTACTGACCTAATGCCATTAAATGCCTTTTACTTGCCTAATCAATACGAGGAAAAAAACTATTTTTGAAAGTCATATAAAATTTAAGTGCCATTACCAAAACACAGTATCCAGCCAATATGACCTACTTGTTAATTATTCTTCAAGGCAGACAAATTGGAGCTTTTATTTTAACTATGCAAACTTTTTCACTTTTCAATATTCACATTCCAAGCCAATTATTTTTTGATTTTCAAAATACACTGTTCCATTTCACCAGCATTAAAAAGAAGAAGATACATTTAACAATTAAATTGTAAAAGAGAATCAATGCATCTCAAAACAAGTCTGGACAATAAAAACAAAATATTTGTATTTAATAAAATTTTAACAAATGCCTCTTCATTCTAGATAGCACATTTCAACAGAAAACTTGTTTTTTTGGTTAGTTCAACCTGTTTGAAAAACAAAATTACACAAAAATGAGCAAAATTTAGTTTTGGAAAGGGATGATGGGAAGGAAAGATCTGTTTTATATCTGATATTGCATTTTCTGACATTTCGGCTTTCTTGGAGATGGATGAGGATGAATGGAAAGGCTCTTTAGGATAATTGAACAGAAGAATCAAGAAATTTTAATTTTAGCTGCAATTGTTATTTAAATTTATTTGAGTAAATTTTGAAATATTAATGTTGAAGTATTATTATATATTATTGTTTAGGTAAATTCAAAATGTTTTTGGAAGACTCCTTTCGCCTACCTGTTTTGTGTTAGAAGATATAAACGATCCCCAAAAAATAAGAAAGGCACACATAATGCAACTTAAAGCATATAGTCAACCTAGAATAAATTAAGCTATATTTTAATCCTTAACTGTTTATTGAAAGTTACAAAAATTAGTCTCTTTAAAGTTTCATTTTGTTGTTAATTTGATTTATAAAATAAGTACAAAATCACGCTCTTAAGAGTTAAAAAACAGAATAAATAAAAAGAAACAAGAAAATAATAAATTTGGCAATTATAAAATTTAATAATAGAAGCTAATTTTAATTACTATAAAACAGGATTTTTTGTATAAGCCATGTCTGCCCCTCCATGTTCCAAATGCTATCCTCTTGATCAAAACCTACTCACTACTTTGATGAACAGAAGACATATAATTCCAAATCATAGCAAGAATTCAGTCATTATGGACTTGGCTATATTTGAATGAAATTGAACTTTATGGCTACATCCTTTGATCAACCAAGAAAGATGCATAGCCTCAAGACTACTTCACACCATCGCAGAAAATGGTTCAAGGGCAGAATATTGGGGTCTGGAATAATAATGGATCCAGTGTGCATTTCTAAAATTTTAGTCTATGAATCTGCATCAGCGCTCAGCAATAAACCCAGTACAAATCCCACCATTCTTATGCTAAAAATATCCCATATTGTAGGTGTATTTGTAGATAATCACACTCGATTTTAATATCATAAGTACATATTTTGCGTGAGGTGTAATTTTTTTTTAAATTTTAATCATGCAAAATTAACTGATTTACATATAGATGTTCGTTTTGCCTAATGTACTGGACTTTAGAAAACAACTGAAATGTACAAATAGATGCGACACACGAATACTTCGGACCTTCTGACTGATTTACTTAAGTCAAAGCCAGAAAAGGAATATTTTACCCTCTGGATACAATTATAATACTGAATCCAGCCAATCTGGAATGTTTCTCTATTCTTGCTAATGCTATCTTATATCCAACTGGATTTTTATATTTTTACAGTTTTGCAATTGGTACAAATATTTGGTTTGAACATGTTCAAACTTGATGCTGGAATTACTTGAAATGCATTTTCAGTTTTGGCGCGATATTTCTGTTTTTCGATATAATAAATATCGATCATTTTGTTTCAATAATATTGGTTTTATTATAATAATTGTTAATTATTACATAATAATTATATTATTAATTCATATGGTGTTAGGCAGATATTTCATGGCTGATTTTGTTTTCCGTTGAATCCATGTGTATATATTATATTATAAAATGTATTGTCGGCACAATTATCTATATTTTTAGTATCGTAAACAAAAATTATTAGTTTAGTCAAAAATATGTATTTTTTTAGTATGAGATGTATCAGCCCAACGTTATATTGTGACAGGCATCGAGTCCGTAATATCGATTCAAGTGTTGCAAAATGCGGACATGTGAAGAAACAATTCGTTATAAACTTATAACAGCGGTACTCCGGAGTCAGGAGTTCAGGACCTCAGGGGCTCAGGAGTCAGGAGTCAGGAGTATATCAGACAGCATACTGCGTACGTAAGTGCATACCGCATACCAGAAAAAAGAAATCCACAGGTTTACTTAAAAACTTCATCTTGCCTTTTTTTTTGTTTAGGTTGATTCGTTGAGTTTCAGTAATGAGTGAAATGGCTCTTTGCTCTGAGGAAGGGGTAAATAAATCTTAACTTTGTATTATTTTCTGTAAATTGAAATGTGTAATGTTGCTTTCTGAGTTAACTGGTGTAATTGCTAAAAAAGACAGGAAACTGGACAGCTGTACTATTTTTATAATATTGTTTCTAAGAATAATAGATTTATGCAATTTATTGTGTTCTTGGCTCGGTTGAAAAACTGAATGTACTGGGTATAAGAGATAAAGTGATCATTACAATAATCTGATCAATGTTCAGATCTCTGACAAAACACAGTGTAATACTTTTGCACCATAAGTGCGTTGAAAGGCTAGATTCGTGCTAGCATGGGAAAGCAAGTAGAAAGTATGGACTTAAGCTTATGTCTGATTGCAGTTAAATTCACTAATTTCGTGGTCCGCTTGACCAATTAATATATTACAATTAATTAAGGTTTTTAGTTGAGATAAAAAAGTCAATGGCACGAGCAGGATTCGAACCCATGATCTTTGGCTAGATACGCCGTTGCTCTACCACTTGAGCTATCGTGACCTCGATTCACTCGGACACTAACTTCCCATTTCAACTCCACCAACTCTGATTACAGTGTAAACGATTTCAACAATTTTAAATTATTTTTTATATTTGTGATAAAAATATTGTCTAGGGTTTTCCTTCTGTGAAGTTTTCAATGATAAATCAAAATCTTTCTAAAAAAAAAGCTTTACATAAATTAGTAACATTATTAATATTTATTATTAGTCCATACTGGTAAACTCTAAATCGATATGTTAAACTTTAAGTACTTAAGGAAAGAATTATGATCTCATTTTTGTTAAAATTGTTTTAAGTTGAGATCTCACCCGGCCAATGACGGATGTAGGATGTGATTTAGGGTCGCCAAAGTCTTGATCAAAGAGAAGATAGTTGTCGCAATGTACGACGATTGTTTCGTACTGTCATTTAAAGCTTCTTTGATAGATAGTCAACTCTAAAGGGTCCGTGTGACCAGGGTGAGCTCTAATCCAAAATCAGGGTCTGTAGTACTGGAGAGGCATCGAGTAGAAAGGCAATATTTGCAAATCAACAACGCTGGAACATGGGGGTGCTGTTGTCTCATAGTTGAGTGCCAGTTTGGCTTGTGGTAACCAGATGACAAGGACATTGTATAGAGAATGCTTTGCTTCATGTGCCATGTGTAAGTCACAGTCTTTTCAAGAGTCAGTTATGTTAAGGGGTGGAATCAGCATGCCCATACTGAACTGATTGTCATACAGAATGTATCTTTGATTGCACTAAAGTTGAGGAAGTTCTTCTGGAAGCTGTGGTCCCATTCACTCCATTTATCGGGGACGACTTCTTGTTCATGCATGATAATGCTCAGCAACATAGAGCTAAAGTTGTCACCCTTTCTTTGGAGTTTGAAAGGATTACCACAATGAATTGGCCAGGACTTTCTCCTTATATGAATCCTATAGAACATGATGAAGAGACACATTAAACATCATTTGCCATCTCCAACAAGCGTTGAACAGCTTCAAACCACTCTCGTTGAAAAATGTGAGACTTAAGGCCCTCTGCTAGGTTAGAGGATGTAACACGTGCTATTAAGAACAAGACTAGGTAATAAATTGTCAGTTAAATTTTAATCTCTTTTTTTCTTTGATTGTATTTAAAACATTTATAATATTATTTGTAGTTCCAACAGATGGTGTCAATTCTAATCCGTACAGAAAATAAACTAGATTTACTAGATTTTGAAGTTTTAAAAATGCTGTGAGCGAACTCAGTACGGATTTCTTTCATGCTAATAAAGTAATAAGACATATTTGATCAATGTGCCATTTTGACTTAATCGTATTGAACCTAGGTTAGAATTAGTGTTAAGTTAACATATGCACTGAAACCAAGTTTTTAAAAATAAAATTTAAAAAATCATTCTATCAAATTCACAGAATCCAAATGTTTCGTGTATGTATGCACTTCAATACCAGTTCTTAAGAGATCTAATTTTATAATAATAATTAAAACGTCTAGGTTCCTTTTCTTTACTGATTCCTATTCATCCATGGCAGTTGGTATTTTATTTTAATTTATTGAAGAACTTAAGTATTTTTTCTCTTTATTAAAATGATTTTGGCTAATTCCAATAACCCCTCTTCAATTGACAAGGTTTGTAATATAAGGTGAAACTCATAACATCTGAAGGGGATTGTAGTTAGTCCGAAATGCATTTATTGCAATGAAGATTTAAAAAAATACTTGAGTTCTTCAATAAAATAACACCAATCCCATGGAACAATTTAAAAATTAAAAAATGGCATTTCCTGCTTGTTTAAACTAAATGCTTTTAAAAGTTAAAACATTAAAAACACAACCACTTTTACAGGTTGAAAATCTCTAATAATAATAAAAACGCGATTTTCATTGAATTCCAATAGTTTTTTTTTAATTTTTTTTTTTTTTAATTTTAATAATTCCATATCTTGAAATTGTATGCATGGAATGCTGAAGATGGGATTTATAACCCAAAACATCCATCTCTAAATATATTAAACTACCACGGAATACCTGATTTCTTTCAACCTTAAATTTTTTTTCTTTATTCAGAGTGATGATGGTGTCTGGGACGATACCCTTCTTATCAAAGCCTATTCCAAGGCCATAAATGCATCAGAAGAAAGGGTTAGTTTTTAAAAGTATTTTTTGAATTTAATAAATGTTTAAATAATAAAACCCAAATTTATCATTTTGAATAACTAGGTCCATGCCCGAAAAGCAAAGGAAAAATCAGTAAATAATTCATCCTCATCTTCAAAACATACAAATGATTCTTCTTCTGCAGAGGTAAATTAACAAACCAAAAATGTGCCAGTTTATACATTTTTAAAATATTATTTTAGAATGAAAGGTTTTGGAAAGTTGGAATGCCATGTCGCGCTGTTTATTCAGTGGATGGTAAGGAATATGAAGCCACCGTAGAAGAGCTTAATTATGAAAATGGGACTTGTACCGTTGTTTACGTAGGTCAGTTTTAATATTATATTTAATGAAAGAAATATTTTTCTCATCGTTATTCTTTTGCAGGATATGAGAATGTAGAAGAAGTAGATATACATAGTTTAAAGATGTCGAGTGGAGAGAAAGCCAGAAAATTACAGGATCAAGTTAAAAATAATTTTAAGGAAGGTGTAAGTATATAAATCAGTAAACTAAAAAAAAAAGTTAAATAAAATAAAGCACAAATTGTATATATTTGTCTATATTTTCAGTCGAAACTGATAAAACCAAATTCAAAACGTTTTGGCGTATGTATATATAAGTAGTATTTCCAGTGTAAATAATACATGATTTTATTAGTTGTTCTTTTTGAATACAGTTCATTCCTCCACCTCCTACCATACCAATCCTCGATGGGATGCCGATGGACGAATCCGATGCTTTCTCTGCTATGCTAATGTCTTGGTATATGAGTGGTTATCATACAGGTGATTACAACATCTACATATCACAATATTGTTTTATTAATTTATTTTTTTGCCATAGGTTATTACCATGGTCTGAAAGATAGAGATGCTAGAAGAAATTCCCATCATCAAAGCAGCTGATCGCAACATTACTAAGATGTGTATAAGACTGAAATTAATATTGTTAAAAATAATTTATTCCTTTTTCTAACATATAAAGTATGAAAGGAAATAAATTTATTTTAAAGGGAAAATCTTTTGTACATTGTTATTCAGTACCAATTGTATGTTAAACAGCATTCTGTTGTCGTTTTTTTTTTTTTTAATTCTGTAGAAAATAGTTTTTAAAAAATAAAATGTACTTACATCAAATCATAGGATTTCGCTACATTAACAAAGGTTGATTAGAAAGATGTTTTTAAATTGTTTATTCATTTAGTCTGAAACATGGTTTAATATATGCATGCCACATTTTATTGATACATATTTATATTCCTAACGTTTTTCATCCACTTTCATGGCATGCTTCCAGCATCTCTTCAGATTCCTTTGATTATATATTTGCTGCATTCACAGGAATGTGAAACAAATAATCTTTAAAGATTTTCTCGTGTCAGACATGACCGAAAACTTTAACTTTGTTGATGAATCTTGCAGGTAACCAATTTTATTCTTGGAAAATTATTTATTATTTTCCTATGCTTATAAAACGAAATTTATTTCTAAGAATCCATGTCACATTTGTACTTAAGCAAATCTCTAACAATATACTATAACAACATTCCTATCCCCCAACTGCATATTCTACCTTGGGTTCCACCTAGACTGATGAGGAATCAGTATATACGACTAAAACAATGACCTAAACAGATGCTATAGTCCACTCTACAAACTTACAGGATGACAATCTTATGACGAAAAACAAACACTATTTACAAAACACTACTACTACCGATTTGGACATACTTAATAGAATTGTGTGGAACCACTTTTTAAAATCCAATTCTTTCAATCTAAAGTCCTCATATTACATATAAATAATCTGTACTATGTCTCCAATACTACCATCAACTACGACTATAAAATCCCATTTATCCAGAATATAATCCCCAAAAATTTACCAAGTTTGACAGTAATCTCCTATCAACCCAATTGACTCGCCCAATTCTTGTCCATCAGAACCCATTGGTACAATCCCATAAGGCGTCATAATAAGAAACAACCTGGCGACCTCCTTTCTGAGGAGTAGGCAGTGAAGTGAAGTGGAAGAATAATATTGATTATTTATTCCCCTCAATTTAAATAGCTGTAAATATATCTGACGGTTAATTAATGATTGTGGTGAAGATCATGAGATGTGGTCTGGCGTGACGTAGGTTTAGAAAAATTTTTCTTTATAGTGCCGTTTCAATCTTTGTTGAGATCATCTTCAGGTCCTGGGATTTACAAACATTGTTTAAATTATACAAATACGTGTAAGATGTGAAAAAATGAATTTCTATCATTACATAAATTAATTTTTTCACATCTTACATGTATTTGTATAATTTAAACAATATTTGTAAATCCCAGGCCCTGAAGATGATCTCTATAAAGATAGAAACGTTGGCACGATAAAGAAAATCTCTAAACCTACATCACACCAAACTGCATCCCATGATCTCCAGATAATAATTGTAAATATATCTATGTTCATCAAATTGCATATACTAGCAAACAATCGTTGCTGACTCCTCTCAGGATATTTTCAGATGATAAATATTGTTTCACATTACATAATGTATATATTCGTACAGAAGGTACTACATAATTTACAAAAAAATTATACTCGTAATAAAATTTAAGATATGTACGTGTAAGGGGGTTTAAAGCCATATTTGGACCTTTAAAAAAACTAAAGAACATTGGTCCAATGATCAGCTAAAGGCAGTCCTAACGTTGAGTAAAGAAAACATAAATTTACGATTTTACTTCAATAAAAGGTTTATAGTTTGCAACAAGTGTTTAAGCAATTTAAATAATTGATAAATTAATAAGCAAGTAATAAAATAACGTTATTATGGTAGTTTTTCTTGTCCAATATCCAATAATTGACTCTGAAAAATTTGTCGATTCATCTTACACCGAATGATAGAAGTTTTTTAAAACATATTTCAACAATTTACAATCTTTAAACTTGGAAAAAGAAAATCGAGGTATGTTTTGTTTTATGATAGCAAAGAAAAAGTGGACACGATTAAAGGTTTCGAGGGAATATTTTTTTGTTTTAATGGTCAAAAAGTTGGTTAACCTTGTGAATAACACGTAAAGAAGGAAAAGTGTAAAGGCGAGACAACAACCTGAACGCATTCCTCTCTCTATTTGACCGTTGGTTTTCTTTAGAAAATCTACCATCCAGACCTGAGGATTATGTCCTCGAACGGGAACCAAGGAGGCCCGAACCAGGATCCGCCTTTGGCCCTGCCCCAACCCAGACAGCCGAGGAATCTTCAGGATCTGCTGAGATTCGCCGTCGAATCTAACGATGGTAATGCAGCTGCTAACAGCCGAGAACCACCTCGGGCCAGTCTCGACCCTGAAGTTAGTTGACTTTCACTACTATCAATGGTTCATAAATAATATAAAAAACATGAAATTAAACATTAATTTTCAACGTGTCATTTATTATAAGTTAAATTGTAATTGTTCCAGAGTAGAGAGTTTATATCGAATGCGCTACGAGCACTATCAGTGGATGTGACAAAAGAACTTCTTGATGCGATCAATGTGCTCAAGACGCTGGAAAAGTACGACCAGGATCCTTTAGTATATGAGAATGCCTTTGTGACAATTACCGACCACATTGACAACATCGATGCTGCCAATGGTAAAATATTTTGTGATATCTCTTGATGAACATTTAGCTCGGTCATTTCCAGTCATTTTGGTCTGCCTGATTTTGCCCCTCAGATGAATTTTGACCTTTCACTATCATCAGTGTTAGGTTTACAGATTTGGGTTATAGCAGGAAAAACTGGGGATCAGACCGGAAACCCTGCTTCGGATGTACGCCATGATGGTGAGACCTATTCTCACATATAGCGCCATACCCTGGGCCAATGAAGCCGAACAAATAACAAAATGAAAAGAACCTATGAAAATACAGACTTACATGCATCTGTATAACAAGAGCAATGAGCACATGTCTCACAGCTTGTTTGGAGATGATAATGGGATTAATCACCCTCCAGCACATGAGGACAGCACAGAAAACTATTAGTAGTACTTATCAAAGAGAAACCTAGGAATAAAACTGAAATAGCAACATCTAATGAAAGACCATCCGATACCCATGACCCCAAGAGACGACATGAATAGGATGTTTGAGTTTAACCAAAATTTCCAAATAAAAAAGTAGTAGTACCAAAAAGGAATGGGAAAGCGAGAACAACACCCCTTTTAAGAATGGCACCATCTACTGGTACACACACGGATCTAGAATGCTGGAATGTATGGGGGCAGGAATATTGGAACCAAATACTCAGAATCCATGGGAAATACACCAGTATCTTCCAAGCTGAGGTCTATGCAATTAAAAGATGTACCCAATTCAATCTGAACAAAGGGTACAAAAACAAGAATGTAGCTGTCATGTCAGATAGCCAAGCAAGTTCAAACATCATTAGCTTAAAGATGGTGCTGAATTGCAAAACCAAACTAAACAAATTAGGTATGCAACAAAGTCAGCCTATGCTGGGTGGCCAGGACATGTGGGCATAGAGGCAACAAGAAAGCGGACGCCCTTGCAAGAAGAGGGGCTGCTATACCGCTGATAGGACCCGAGCCCTTCTGTGACAAGAGTACATACATCAATGAGCACCTCAGACAGAATTTTAAAAAGAAAATAAGGGAACAATGGAACTAACTCATTGGACACGAACAATCTTAAGAACCTCCTAACAAACTTTGTTAGGAAAGAGGTAACTGATTGTATTAAAGGAAGAGGAAAAACTGAATCTTAATAGGACACTGCAAACTAAATGAAGAAGATTGGCTTAAACCAACATGACACGTGCAGATTCTGCAAAGAAGCAAAGGAGACAACAATACACTTACTAACAAACCATGGTGCTACACTTGCTCGCAGGAGAAAGATTTTTGGAACATACAACCATAGACGACATTCAACCACTGAAACCGGCCCTACTAAGTTCTTTGTAGTAGGGCTTATTGGTGTGCTTTAAGCACAGAACGGGGGATACAATAGCTCTTCAAGGTCGCAGTGTAATGTGCACCCTGACTATTATATCTATCTATCATTATCTATTGGGTTGTCCGGAAAATAATGCAGGATTTTAAGTTTTCATTAAAAAAAATCTATATAAAATATTCTGTTTACGTTTACAGGATAATCCCCTTCCAAATGATATTGTTTGTTTACCTCTGTAGCATTCCGCTACTTGGAAATAATTCAGTCATCCTTATAATGTCAAAGCGAGAATTTCGTACGATTTTCTTTTACGAGTTTAAACTCGGCCGAAGCGGAGCCCAAACGGCTAGGAACATTAACCAAGTCTGGGGCGAGGGT
The DNA here is from genome assembly GCF_000648675.2 of Cimex lectularius. NCBI lineage: Eukaryota > Metazoa > Arthropoda > Insecta > Hemiptera > Cimicidae > Cimex > Cimex lectularius. The sequence continues at coordinate 108,650 of NW_019393002.1, forward strand.
TGTGTTAATGAGTGCACTGTGCAAAGGTGGTTTAAAAAATTTCGGGAGGGAGATTTCAGCCTTGAAGATGAAGAAGGTCGTGGAAGGCCTTCCTCTCTTAATGATGATGTTCTGCGATCAGTGGTGGAAGAAAACCCCAAAACAACTGTTCGAGAACTTGCAGAGCAACTCAAAGTCAGTAAAACGACCGTCGCTGACCACCTCAAGGCGATTGGAAAAGTGAAAAAACTCGAAAATTGGGTTCCACACTCATTAAACGATCGCCAAAAAATCAGCGCTTTGATGTTTGTGCATCACTTCTTTGTCGAAACAAAAATGACCCATTTCTGGCCAGAATTGTTACATGTGACGAAAAGTGGATTCTCTACGATAACACTAGACGTTCTGGACAGTGGCTCGACAAAGGAGAAGCTCCAAAGCCCCCAACTCATCAAAAAAAGGTAATGGTTACGGTATGGTGGGCTTCATTTGGTTTAATACACTACAGCTTCTTAAATCCTGGCGAAACCATCAATGCTGAATCATACTGTAACCAAATTAATACCATGCATCAGAAATTGGCAGTAATGAAGCCCTCTTTGGTCAATCGGAAAGGGCCCATTTTGTTGCATGACAACGCTCGACCACATGTGTCACGTGTAACGTCACAAAAATTATTGGAGCTTGGCTATGAAACTTTGCCTCACCCACCCTACTCTCCGGACCTCTCGCCTACTGACTACCATTTTTTTAGACACCTGGACCACTACTTACAACACATAATATTCAAAAATCAAACGGAACTGGAAAATGCATTTATTGACTTTATCAATTCTAAAAATTCTGAATTCTACTCAGACGGAATTAATAAGTTACCAACACGTTGGGAGAAATGTATTGAGAGTATGGGAAATTATTTTGATTAAAGAACATTGCTTTAAAGTAACTAGTTTCTTTTTTTTTGTTTAATACCAAAATCCTGCATTATTTTCCGGACAACCCAATACAAAATAAACCTGTGTGGATAAGCTTACTAAAATTATTGTAAACAACCAAGCTATAAAATATTCATTGTTAATTGGGTGACTTGACATTTGTTATCAGCTTGATTGGTGCTCGCTTCATTTTTTCCCCTTCCATATCACATCCATTGGGACAATAAATTGCCTTGCGAATTTTGGAAAATCAAAGAGTACTGTTAGCAGCATCCAGTTGCTCTTCCAAATGGCTAATTGGGTATTGCTCATTCCATTTGGTGGAAAAAGCCCCCACAGATGTTTCAGCAGCATCCACCATGGGGCGTCGTAAATGTTTCATAGATCTGCTTCAGCTGCCTTGTCTTGTCTTCTTTTCTCTTGAACAAATTTGACAACGCTTGCAAGTATTGGTAATGCTTAGTGTGTTGGCCATTGTGTTACATGAAGTTTCTTTTACTTCATTATGGTCAAGAAGTTCTTGAAAATGGAACGTTATGGTTCGAGACAAGTGAGAGGAACCAGCAAATGTTTTTTTCATCTGGTCATCCACTAGCTCTTTTCCCAGATAACATAGGCATTTTTGGCAGGGTAGTTTATCCAAATAAATGAGTTTGGCATAATAAAATAACATAAAAAGGTCATCTTCTAGAGCCCTTTTGTATTTTACATTACACACATTTAGTCAAGTCTACACCTATTTTATGGTAGTTGTAATGAGTATTAATTTCAATCCCCCCCTCAATTTTGTCACACTACATCTGAATGAATACTCAAAATAAAAATAACTTTTTCTTTTTATTCTGGAGCACATAAGAAACTATAGTACTCCTTTGGAAACCTTAATCATTGGTTGGTGGAAAATGGTTCCCTGTGCTTTATTTATTTTAATTTGTTTGGGATTTTCCGCTTGTTTTTATTGTTATTTTATTTTATTTTTTTTGTCTAGTTGAAAATGCTTTGAACACTGAAAAATACGAGGTGAATGCTATCATCTGCTGTTCTTGTTAGCCACGGTTATGCTTGGTCCGTATCCCCCGTGTATAACAAGAGTTTACTGTATGTTGATTGACTGACCAGGTTTACAATAAGGAAAATCATGAAAATATGGATAGAAAACAAATAGTTTTATTTGTTACCAAGCTATTCATTAATTAAATGGAGCTAAAAAAGAGATGCATCAGTTTTTTATTTGTATTTATTTTTTTTTACTAATTTGTAATCGAAAAAGAATTTGTTCTCTAACAAAACAGGTGTGGTGTGCTTCATGGAAATGTATATGAATGCAAACTAATAAATTTTACATTTTTATAACTATACAAGTGTCATTCATTACCATTTATAACAGGTCCAAGCATTTTAGAAGACATACAAATTATTTAACAATTAGAATTTGATGCTAAGCAAAAAAAAAAAAAAAAAATAGAGACAATAAAGCGGGCAAACTTGCTAAAAAATTAATAAGATGTTTCTGAGGTCTCACCAGCCTAATTAAACATTATTTTTTATAATTATATCAAAGAAAAGACCTCATAAATTGTACTTTGTCTATATTGGCAGCTTGTTAATTCCACACAACAGAAATAATTTTTAATACTACTGACAAGCTTCTTCAAAGGACACAATTTACATTCAGAAAAAAATCTTCGGTTTAACTTTTATTACCAAAGACTGTGTGTACCAAAAACCATCTCTCGTTTTGTTAACTTGAAATAGTTCTCCTGACCTGAACTAGTATTAATTTAATTTAATTTATTCTATCTTTTCAATTCCAAGTGCCATACAAAACGCCATTCAGCTATATCTGCTAAATTTTCAGATTTTGTAAAGTTGGGTGGGTTTGACATTGCAACCAGTTGTTTAAGTACAAGACATGCCGAGGTGCGATGGAGAATGGCTGATGTTCTGGCTCAGTGCGCCCAAAACAATCCATTTTGCCAGCTTGAAGCGCTTAAAAGAGGATTTCTCCCTATTGTTCTGAAAATGACAGACAGTGATCGCGATGAAAAATGCAAGATCAAAGCGTTTTTTGCTGCTTCGAGTAAGTATCATGGTTGTTATTGCATAAATGTGATGTGTATGATTCTTTGGAGTAAAATTTAAGTTGACTTCTACAGGATTTATAAAATATCTTTCTTTTTGTAGACATTGTAAGAACTTGCGAGCCAGCTTTGGAAGAATTTATCAAAGTAGACGGGTTTTCTGTTGTACTAAGAGCTATGGAAAGTAATATAGAAAGGTTAGAAAACAAAGCTACGTTTTTTCTCTCGGCTATATTATCAGAAAACTCAAAGTTAGTTGGTGAGTTAATATTATTTTATTGCTTTAATAAAATCTAATGTCCAGTTATAACCATAGCCATTCATTTAATTTACAGCTGAATTAATCGGAAAAGGGTTTATAGAGCAGTTAATAAATATGATTAAAAAGGAACACAGCCCCAAACATGAACATATGGTTTCTGCATTGTTGACAATAACAAAAAATAGTACCACAGCTGAAAATGAATGTAGAAGGCAAGAACTAAATTTACTTCCTCATTTGACAAAAATATTAAACACATATGGCCATGAAGACACATTCAAGGTAATTGTATTCAATTTTGAAACTTTTTTTATAGAAAAATTATTTTTTCATCCAATGGATTTTTCTAGGAGGAAATCAACTATATAAAAGATTTGATTCTTCTAGTTTTCCCTGAAGATCCAGATGTGGAGAGGTAAAAATTAACAAAAGAAAAAAAATTAAAAAATATGAATACAATTAATAAATGTTAAATGGAAAATTATTTTGCCTTCATAAAACAAACTTTTGGCAATGTTATAAAACGATAAAATATTTTTTTCTTTTTAGACCTCGTAAGGGTTATTATTTTACTGATTATTTTCTTCAAATAAATGATACGTTGTAAGTAGTTTTTATTCATTATCCCTATTGCTTAAATCAAAAGAAAGAGTAACATTTTCATCAAGAGTGTTTAAAAAGTATTAAACACAATTACAATAATTTAGTTTTTACATGAACAGTATTTAAAAAATGTACAGAATAAAATGATGACCAGCTTTATTAATAATTAAATAGATTAAAAAAACAACCTGATGATATACACATGCACAGAAAACATTTAAATATGGAACTATAAATCACAAATATTTTTTTAAATTCCTTTTTCTAAAGCTTCCAGTTCTACTCTACACAGAGATCAAATTTGTCAACTTGCTGACACTGTGAATTAAACTCTTTTATCCATTTTTCCATTGCAGGATCCTAAAAACAACAAAACATATATATAAATAAAACTCTACAATAATATACTCTTTTTTTCTATTGAATTCTTATATTAACATGGGTGTGGTGTTTGGTAGATACCAGACCACATTTCACCACGATCTCCAAATAATTTTATATTAACCTTTTTTAAAATGAAATATACATACATATAAACATAATTTAATTTTTTTACTTTAGTGTTTGTATTGATTTCTATAATACATACATACTTTATCTTATTATTACAACGCCATTTGTTTTAAAATATAACAAGTATATCAAGAGTTATGTATATATTCATAAATAAAATAACATATTTTGGATGTTTTTTTCTTAAATTTTTTGTCACTTTTTAAAATTCTTTTAGTCTTAATTTTTTGCGGGTTCACTTTATAAATTATAAATGTCTTCTTTTTTTTCTTTAATAACTACTAACACACAGTAGGCCACTCATGATAGTTTATTAATTTAGTCTTTAATTTAATTACAATCTATTGTCATTTTAATCTTAAGTTAGTTAATCTGTAATTGTATATTATTAAGCATATGCTGGTTTCTAGTATCCCACTAACTATGTATTTATGTAGATATTAAATGAAGATACCACAGCAATCTGCCATAAATTTCATTCCTGAGTACTGAGAGCGTAATTTTACAAAGTAAAAACACATTTTTAGCATTATTTTTAACATATAATTAGATTATTTATGGGGGGGGGGGAGACTGACACATGTAACAGATTGCTGCTGAGCTGAAAGTGTATATAGTTTGTGCTTATAATGTTTTGAAAAAGATGTTTTATACAGCAGATATGTTAAAAAATGCATTTATTACTAGTCATTTAATGTAAAAGACTATTTCTGCACACTCAGGTCAAAACAGAATAAGTTAAAAAAATTCAGGATTGTAATTTTAAAATTTTGACCAATGGAAAATTCAATTTTTGTAGTAACATTTTTATTGTGATCAAACTTAATGCAGTTGAAAATAGGTTTCTTAAGTTTATTCAACCTTTTCAGGATGGATTTTCAGATGCTAAAATGCATTCTACTGCCTATTCCCTTGGGCACTGTGTCCCCCAGCCTGATTTATTTTGCATTATATATCAAATTTCAAAGCGTTCGCTTTCAACACTCCTTTTATGTTACACCAATTCCTTTCAAAATTTGACAGTACATTCCTCGGATATTATACTTTACAACATAAGTAAGTAAATGTAAGGAGTAAAAAGTTTCATTTAGTTGAAAATTTATTTGATTCAAAAATATGTCATTTGGTGTTGAAAATCAGTTTGATTTTAAATAATAATAATAAATATTTATTGAAGAATAAAATGATAAGGATGAGCCTATACTCATGTTGAGACTGTTGCTAGTCTGACTCCATTATTATTATTATTATTAGCCATACAAGCCTATGGGAAATATTTAAATTATGGAACAAAAATTCAGAATTCTAATTTAAAAAAATTTTTATATGTAATTTAAAATGGGATTTTTGCATACATTTGGCCTTCCAAATTAAGAATTTTAAAAGGATAAATTAAAGCTTGGATGGCAATAGGATAAATTAGTTAAGTGAATGTTTGGAGTCAGAGCTTTATAGCACTCACAAGGGATATAGCTAAATTAAGATAGAAGGTTTGGGATGTTAGGGCATGAAATGACAGCCGTTAAAACGCCATTAAAAATTATAATAATAATAAATATTTATTACTGATTTATTTAACTCAACTCTGCACATGGATGTAAAACTAAAACTGTGGCCACTTGGCAGCAAAAGGCAAAAAAATCAGAAAGACTAGGGTAGAGGTATGGAAGGGTAGAGAAAAGGGCAGTGGTGAGAGGTAGACTGAAGTAGGACATTCCCAATGTGACACAGATATAGTGGCCGAATGGTTTTTTTAATAAAAAGGAATATGACATAATTTCACGAAAGTGTGTGAGATAGAGAGAGAAGCCAAATTATGAACAAAAGGAGGTCACAAATTCACTGCAGAGGCATCTGCTAACAAATTGGATCACTCAACAATCTCAGCCCAACAGAGAGACAAGCACCTAAAAGGGAAAACCTCGAGTACGAGAAAACTCGACACTAGTCCCAAATACTTTTTGGTATTTATCACACTATGCACTGACAGTTAACTAGTTCTTTAACACAAATTTATCACACCTGCCGATTATCAATGCACAATTTTTGTAGTATAGGCAATTATAGGCTTACTAATAGGCAGTTAAAAATGGGAGATGTCAAGTTGTATTAAAAATCATAAATGCACTAATTCACTAGTTACCAATAAAACAAATGATAGTATTTTTTTTCTTGTTGCATAGTACATGTTTAAAATAAAATGGAAATTATCCCATTTTGTCAAAATTTGACTTATCCAGTTTTGTTTCAAGGGTGCCGATTTTTATACAGTATTTTTTGTTTCCAGTAATATGTTTCTTGTGTGCATAGAATATATATGTTTTTTTTCTGTTTTTATATACATAAATACGTAACAGGTTCTTTCGACAATTTAGACAAAAGTTTAAGTACTAAAAGAACAAATCTTTATGACTCCATATGAGGAAGAAAACTATTCTTCTTAGGCTTCCAATTGTTTTACATAGATTAGTTTTTTATTTTATTTATTTTTTATGAGTGTATTTCAACTATGAGATTATATGCAATCTCAGGGTGTCAGTGTTTTTGGAAAAAAAAGCCCATTTGTAAGTATGTCAGGTTCGAATGAAGGGCTGCTGAAATTCAAACCTTTATTGTACAGTAATAAATGTTGTGCAAATGCCTTAACCATTGCATCCACCAACACCCCTACTTTATTTTTAAAGCATTCCTTCTTTAAAGATAAATTTATCATAGAAAAGAAAGTCAGTTATTCAGTATCCATTTGTTTTTAAGCTGAGAAAATAATTCTTTCTAATTTTTCAGAACTTCTGTATCAGGCTTAAGTGTAAAGATATCTGTCATGAAGTGTTATTAAATATTAAAAATCTTACTTGTTTTTCATTTGGTTTCCCCTGTTTCTTTCCTCCTTTCTTTTTATACGATTTAGGCTTTTTTTCTTCCTCCTCATCCTCATCTGATAACTCTTCATCGTCGTGTTCTATTTTTCCACAAATTATAATTTTTTTCCTCTTTGGCCTCATCTGTCTTTCGTACGAACGTCTAGGCAGCTAGAAAAATTTTTGCAATTTACACACTTGTTAAGCGTTTAACACTGTGCCAAACTTTTTTTACCTTTATCATGTTTGATTCCTCAGCTTGTTGTTTTGGGTCAAACACACTTTTAGGATGTTGAACTTCTTCAGTCAATAATATTGAAGTATCCTCAGGAATACGTGAAGTTGTCATCAATTCTTCTGTTTCCTCTTTGCTGGATGGTTCTACAGTTGTATCTGGTTCATTCAACTCAAACCTAAGCCTTTTTATGACTTCTTTAGTCGGCACTGTCTCTCTATCAATACAGGCATTCTTATGTACAATAAATTCACACTCAGGATTCCTTACTGATAAATCTAAGGTCTCTTTTAAACTAATTTCAGGTTCGTCAAAGCCAAAACAATTAGATGTGTTGAACCGCTTCGGATCAATAAGTACGGTGGTGCAGGTTTCGTCTTCGTGATATTTAACTGGGGTGATGTCGCTAAAATGATGTACTGTTGAAGCATCTAAACTATTGTGAATGGGTGTGGAGTGAGATTTATCAGGAAGTTCTCGATCGGGACTAGGCTCCATGACGCAAGGTATATATTTCGGTGTCGATGAGATACAAGTAGGCCTCGGAGAACCCCCAGGGATCGGAGAACATCCTTGCAAGGACGCCGGAGACAAGGCTAAATGATGTAAAGTACTTTTATTCGGTGTGATTTTATCAAAAACTTGAATAAATGGATTGACATGCCTACTGGGAGTGCTGCAATTTCTCGTCTTTGGTTCTTCTGGGACATTTTCATTTTTGTCACTCAGGACCTTTCTCAGTGCTCGTTTTACAACTGGAACATCTTGATTTTTGCGCACTTTCGGTTTTGCTTTTTTGTTTTCCTTCGCCTTCCGGTCGTCGTCTTCTAACTCTATTTTCTCGCTGTTCGTCAATGTTTTTTTATGTTTTATATGAGCATTTAAGAGCACCTTTCTTTCTGCTTTGCTTATGAGGTTCGCTTCCGTGTTTCCCTTTTTCGACCTGATCTTTTTTACCTTTAACACTTTTCTTTTCTTCTTACGACCTCCGACTTCGTTCTCGTCCACCTCGTTGAAGGCGTAAATGTCCCCCTCTGTCTTCTTCTCCTTCGGAGAAATTGATTTCGACAGCTTCTTCATCCTTGGAATGCCGTTTTTACAATTTTACATTAAATTAAAAATCAATAAAACAAATATCCAGTGTTTACGTTTCAGTCCAGTTTGCCCCCACTTTATGAGTTTATGCTACAAAACCGTTGGATCACTTGGAAGTTGGATCTCGTTTTCCATTATCGATATCAACAATCGATGAAGACCTTTTTAGGACATCCACATCCTTTTCGTGTCCTTGTGACTTGGGACTTGGGAGATGTTGGTAGATGGTACTCATGTTTAACTTGTTTTAGAAACATTTTGCGATATGATCACCTCTACCACACCCGTCTACCCTCCCTAGTAATTATATATTTCTAACAAAAAATTCAGATAGCAGCCATCAAAGCACTAAGTGCAAAAATCATTACTTCAAAGATGATGCTGAACTGAAAACTAAACTAAATTTAGTTTGCAAAATAAATTCACCCTATGCCGGGTCCCAGGACATGTGGGAGTAGAGGGCAACGAGACGCCCTTGTGAGGAAAGAATTTGCTATACAGCTGAAAGGTCCTGAGCCCTTCTGCAGTATAGGGATTCACACTATCAATGAATATCTTAGACAAAATAACAATACAAAAATGAAATAGTGGTCCACTCATTGGACATAAACAATCCAAGAACCTTCTAGCATAGCCCACAGAACCAAGTTGGGAAGATTTGCATGGCAAAAGCAATGAAACAACAAAGGTAAAAGGTAAAGCATATGTGTCAGTCCAGTCACCATAGTTTCCAAGCGCTAGTTCTCAACTCTTACAAAAAGGCTACTAAGTACTAACTGCAATAATCAGAATACAATTGGGCTACAATAGTCTCACTAGGTATGCAATAAACTCCAGCATATGAATGCAATGGCGAGAATGGGCAGATACCGGTCATGATCTACTGTCTTGTACACTTTGGAGGGAAAAATTCATACCCCTAAAAACTGTAGTGAATAATAGCATCCACCTACCCACAAGGTGCAGGATCTTGCTGGGCAGGGAGGAGAACAAAAACAATAGTCAAAGCCATGGGTATATTTACAAATAAAAACAATATAGAAATTTTATAAAATCAAAATAGTAATAACATGAAATGAATATTAAATAAAAGTGAAATAAAATACATAAAAAAAGAAGAAGAGAGACATGGCTATATACCTAAATGGGCAAGCCACAAAAAAACTAAAATTTTGGAAAGAAGGAAAACGGAATTCATTAAAAAAAAAGCTGGGGAATACAGGATTCTTAACACTGCAGGCTGAAGAAGATTGGTATAACATAACATGTGCAGTGTATGTAAAGAAGCAGAAGACCTACTAACAGACATACCTACTAACTATGGTGTCACATTTACCTGCAGGAGGAAGTATTTTGGGATGTACAACATTACTGCATAAGAAATTGAACCACTGAAACCGGGCCTTGATGAACTAGGACTCACCGGTGTTATGCACATAATGGGGGATACAATAGCACTTAAAGGGCACAGTGTATTACTCACCCAAATTATATATGTACAACACCAAAAAATGTCTATCACAACACCAAAAAAAAAAACTATTTTCTTTTATTTTTAGACAAGTTTGAGTAATGCTGGCATACAGACCTAAATAGTGTAAAGAACTATTAGAAATAATTGAGCTGGAATAAGTATATTAATTTGCTGGATAGAAAGGATAGTTCTATCCAAATTTCAGGCATTAAATAGATAGCTGCTAAAACCTTTTTGTGACTAGAACTATCCTTTCCAACCAGAGAGTAGCACCCATCTGGGGCTTTGGGTGTCAGACAGTCTGGGCTGGATTGGGGGTGCCTTGTCGACCCAACCCATCCTTGATAAAGCCCTGCACTGAACTGCTTAAAAGGATTGAATTATTTATCCTTACTAACTTTAAAAAAAACTTAATATAGATTGCTGTCCCTTCCTTAATCAACAACTCTCCTATTAACTTTTCTAAAGTTAAAAATCTCCAATCGGAGCCCTATTTACAATGATATATGCTTTCTCTATATTAAATTTCTTACAAACAAGTTTTGGGGAAAAAAATTGAATTATTGCGTACACAAGAATATTGAAAGAAAGTAACAATATTTTTAACTACTTCATATAGCCTATTTTCTCATTAGATTTTGATGTTTTTACTTAAGAGAGGAGTGTATTTCCTTCGTGATTACTCATAGTTTCCCTCCATTTCAGTCAATTCACTTCTTAAGCAGGATTTGAACTTAATTTGTCCAGAATTGTATAAGGAATTCACAGACGGTTCAGTTATTAATAATGAAACTGGGTGTGCATTGTACAGCCCTCAACTTTCTCATGGAGTAACTTTCAAACTACATTCACTGTGTAATATATTTTCAGCTGAACTTTACAGGATACTTAAAGCATTAGAATATATTCTCAATAGTGAACACGAAATAACCAATGTTGTAATTATCTCAGATTCCAGAAGTGCATTACTATCCATACAAAATTTCCGTTTCTCGAAAATCTCAAATCATCTCCTGATTCACATAATTGAACGTCTCAGCCAATTGGAAAAATCAAGAAATGTTTCAGTTTACCTTTTCTGGGTTAAAGGGCACTCCAGAATTCGACATATTGAAACTGTCGATAGATGGCAAAAGATGCACTACAAAGAGAAATCATCGAAAAACTAAGAAATCACCAGGGGCACACCTGATCACCCAACCCCTTCTGAATAACTTACCAAGGAAAACACTTGTACAGCTCACCCAAATATTTAATGCCATGCTCAGGACCACTTATTTTCTCTCCAAGTGGAAGCTTGCCCACATAGTGATGATCTCCAAGCCACACAAGGACAAATCAAATCCGGAAAATTATCGGCCAATAAGTTTACTTAGCATTGTTGCTAAAACTTTTGAACGGCTAATTCTCCCAACCCTCATGAAATACCTGAAGCCAGATCATCAATTTGGTTTCTGAGAAGGACACTCCTGCCCACAACAGCTCCAGAGGGTAATTGACAACATCCTCGTTGCCTTCGAACATATAAAAGTCACGCTGGGGTTATTTCTTGATACAGAGAAATCTTTCAACATAGTATGGCATATAGGACTATTAGCAAAAATAAAAGACAGCCTACTGGACACCTACTATCGACTTATCCTTTCCTACCTGTCGGAAAGAACTTTCTGTGTCAAAGTACAGGATAGCATTTCTGACCCAAAGCCCATATTTTCTGGTGTCCCGCAAGGCAGCATTGTGGGGCCTCTCCTCTATTTGGTGAGTGTGAGTGATCTCTCATCCCAAATCATGATGGGATTACAGATTACAGTCAAGACAGCACTTTTTGCTGATGATGTGGCTATATTGAGCACAGGGGAAACTAGCAAAGTTAAACCCAGATAAATCAAATTAGTCCAGTTCACTTATCTGAAAAAAGCCAATGAACAACAACTGGTACTAAATAATAAGAATATCAGTGAATCGACACACACAAAATATCTGGGTGTTACTCTTGACCGGAGGCTGACTTGGCATCAACACATAAGTGATGTGCTAAAGAGATCACGATGCAGACTAATTGACCTCAAACCAATACTTAAGAGCCCAACTATCAGTCTGAGCAACAAAAGACTAATATATATGTCCCTCATTCGACCCATATGGCTATATGGCTCTGGTGTTTGGGCCTCAGCGTCGAACAGCCAAATTAAGAGAATCCAGACATTTCAAAACAGGGCCTTACGGATTTTAACTGGAGCCCCCTGGTATGTGCGAAATACCACACTGTACCGAGACCTGGACCTTCCTCTAGTGGACCATGCACTGAGAGACAGCTACTGGAAGATGTTTAGCAAGTTCCAGCCCCCCACACAAACACAGAAATCCAAGGAATACCGGACCACCTACCTCCTGCACGTCCACACCGCAGACTCAAGTTACACCGATATGATAACTAACTATAATTAACTGTGATAAACTGTGATTAAATTAGATTAAATCATGTATAAATAATTAATGGGGGGAGCTGCTGAACTTAAAGATCCAAGAACTGTTTGATGTCGTTAAACATTATGCCACAACTATAAGGTACTATGTACAAAAGTTTAAATAAAGTTATATTAAAAAAAAAATCTTTAGTACCGATCCTCGTTTAAACAAAAATCCATGGTATAAAGGAGGTAATTTTACCAAGAGATTGCTGTAATATTATCCGGATCCGAACTAATCACGGCATATGTGGTTTATATCTAACCATCCCTAACCATCCCTAAAAAAACCATCCAAGACTGACCTCTGCGAAACTTGTAATTTGGTTGATGACCTATAGCACGTAATAATGATCTGTTCCAGTTTTGCAAAAGAACGGGGGAATTTATTTAATGCATTATATCAAATGCAGTCAATTGAAAAGCCGTTTAATTATAAAATGTTATTATACTCACAAAATATTGAAATTTATAGAGCAATCTTAAGTTTTATTTATAAATGTAATATATTAATTTAACCGGAAAAACATAAATAATTACATCCTCACAGTATAATAGTTTCTTGGGTTAAGCACCTTTTGTCTCCACTGACATCCTTCTCTGCCTCCAGGGACGCCGAACCTGGTGTGGTGGGGTTAGGGGTCAGGAAAGATGTGGAGGATAGATAGGATAAAAGAGCAGTTGACTAATAGCAAAAGCTAAGGTTTAAAAAAAAAGTTAAAAATCTCGGCATTATTTTCAACTTACATGGCATGACCATGAGAGCTCTATTATTAAGGTCTACTCAATTCTTTCTATGCCTTTACTTTTTCACTCCACAGAAAACTATAGCCCCTAACAATTCCTTTATTCTCTTATTGTAGTGCTATTTTTTTCTCTTCCTAATTTGCTTCTTCAGGAAGTATGTTCTGCTTCCTCAATGGCTTGTTTCATTTACATGATTCTGAGTTTTTAAAATCGACATGAATCATCTTCTTTTATTCCCTATTCCTTTTCATTCTCCCATTTCCTTTTATCTTCTTTCACTTCTAGCTTTCATTTCTTAACGTGGTTTCTTTAGAAGAAGATAAGCTAAGAAAAAATATATTATGATTTTGTATGTTTTATTATTATTGCTATTGCTACTATTATTTAGTAATATAAAACTAAATTTATTTGTAAGATGTGTACATTTAAGAAGGCTTGTACCTTTAAAATAAATAAATTAATCATAAGAGATCCATGGATCTCTCAGGTCATGATGTTCCATTCTTTCCCTACCTTGGGCTGCCTCTGATCCATGGTCTGTGAAGGTTTGGCTCTTATAGGGCCTTGCCTGTGCCGCTTAGTCTCTAGTCTTATTAATGGTCAAAAGGATAAGGCCAAATAAGAATAGATAAATAAAATTAATAATAAAAGTTTTCCCTAATATTCAGTAGTTATCTCCATATGTTATTTAGATTTCAGGTGTTAATTCTATTGAAATAGAACTTGATAAATTTATTTCATATTATTTATTAATTGTGAATCACTCAAAGTAGGCATAAATAATGGAAATTGATATAAACATTACAGCAAATACAAAAATATGAAAATTAATTTGTAAAAATGAACTTGAAGACAAACCGACGATGAACCTGATGTCTGTATCAATTCGCTGATACACAGTGGATAAATTGAATTCACCACAGAATGGCCCCCAAGCCACAATGCCGTAAACATGCCCAAGGCAGTAGAGAGGTCCTCCGGAATCTGCTTTACAAACATCACTAATCCCGGAGTCTACAGCACATATCTGCTTTCTATTATTCAATTCCTTCGGTAAGATTATTGCACAGCTTTCCAGGCTAAGGAGATTCACTTCTGCGTAAAGCAAGTTTATGGAAGGATTTTTGTATATACCTTTACTACTGATTTTAGTCATCCCCCAACCAACACCATAACACTTGACTTCCTTTTTCATTAAATCATTCAATCTCTCTTCAAGGAGTTTAGGGTCGGTTGAAAATATTGGCATCGGTTTCAACCATGGTGTCCAATTGAACTGTTGGGTAACTCGAAGTAACGCTAAATCATAGGATGATCCAGGAAATATATTTTCGCATTTACTGTGAATAATCGCGTATTGTATAAATCGTATCTGTCCTCCTTTACCCGGAATACGATTGATGTTACCAGCAACGACAACAAGCCAACTAAGTTCATATGGTGTAATTTCTTCACTTTTGAGATCAACAACGCAGTGGCAAGCCGTCAGAATGAACCATCGTGTAACAACGTTTCCTCCGCACTTTTGACCGAAATGTTCTTTCCTCATGATACTTACAAGAAACGGAAACTGTCCAGGCAATGCCGGGCCTCCATTGATGACTTTACTCCTCTTTCCAAAATTTTTTGGATTACTATTTTGAAATCTTGTAAATAAAATAATCACGACAAAAAGTACTCTTGTGTGTAATAGATTTAGCATGTTTTAATCTTAATCATAAATTTCTACTTTTTTACATGTAAAACTTTATGATTCATATGTTTTATATGTAACTTGATTTTATTTATTTATAGAAAAATTGACTTTTTAGCAGATCAAAATTTTTAAAATCTCCAATAAATTGTGATTATCTTGTGCATGCTTTTTTAGTTAGCTTTGTAGTTGCTACTTGACTTTTCCAATTGTTATGAGGCTTTTACATAACCTATGGAGAAAGGAAAGGAACTTTTTTACTCAGCGTACTAAGAAAATAATTTATTTGTTATAAAATATGAAATTCTCCCAATCAAAATAAAAAAACAGATTTTCAACTTCAATTATCAAATACTGTAAAAGCATTATAAAATAAGTCTTAATTAAAATTCTACAATTGATGCAAATGGTATAATTGATTATTGAGTTTCATATTGGTTTGACTAAGCTAAATTTTCTAAATTTATCTCTCATGAGGACCAATATGGAATTTAAAATTAGAAATAGACATTTGCATAATGTCCTTTTTTTAAACGTAAAAAATTGAGTTATGGGAAGCATTGTATTATTAACATACATCTGATAGTCGGTCAATCCTTATGATGCTGCAATTTAAATATTAAATATAAAATGTTATCTTTTTATTTAATGAGCAGTAGTATGTATCACAAGTTAATTTAATCTGAAATGGAGTATAAATTTTTAAAGTCAATCCGTCAACAGTAAACTGCAATTAAAAAAAAAGAAAAAAAAAAGTAAAATATGTGCTAAAATCTATACCATATAAATAAATTATGTGCAGTCTGCAGAACAACTAATCAATAGTATTGTATTCAGTCATGTTATAATCAGTAAATTTCTGTTGGATCCTAATATCACAATTGAGTTCAGCATTTCAATAGAAATTCATGGGAAACAAAAAATATTCTTTTAAAAACGTGTATTGTCTGGCATTTTGACAAAATAAGCAATTTTGTCACCAGGGACTTTGTAAGAATGAAGCCATCTTGAACCTTTTCTTAGGCTTCCATCAATTCCATCTTTCCAGACACCAGCGGGCAAATAGACTTCTCTTTCAAAAGTGCCTTTACTCAAAATCGGCGCCACTATGAGTTCATCCCCAACCGAAAATTCATCTACTACCAGATGGCATGCTGAATCAGAAGGATCCAGCATCCACAGAGGACGAATCAATGGCACACCTGTATTCAGAGCTTCTAAAATCAATTTATTAAGAAGTGGATTGACCTGTAAAAAAAAAAATATATATATATATATATATATATACATATATTATGTTAAATATTTTCAGTACAAAGTCAATTACTTACTGTTTGCAACCTTAAAGCAGTTAGAACTTTGGCTTGTTCAAGCACCTGATTATCAGAGACATAATCACTTGGAAGATGAGAATATCTGATCACAGGCAAGAATGTTGCCAACTGAAGCCAGCGTATATATAATTCTTTGTTGGGAAGATGTGAATCTGATACTTTATGATCTCCAATTCCCAGCCCACGAAATGTAATATTAGATCCATCTTAAATTATATGTTTTTATTTAACAAGAATTGAACAATAACAGTTACTGAAATAAATTGTTCTTATACATAGTTTATGGTTTTAATTTATTGTTTTATTTGAATTTAATTATATTACCTTGATCATATGATGGTAGGTAGTCTCCACCTACCGGGCCAGGCATTAAAAATGGATATCCGACGATTCCGTATGTGAGTATTGTTGGGATAATCACTTGCAATGATTCCCAGGTTGATGAAAGAGTAGGTAAAGAAACAAAAACTGGCGCAGGTGGCCGTGATATCGCCCCCGAAACACCAAGCACTCTTATTCTATTGCTCATTTTGTTTGTAAAAAGTGTCTTGTAGAGATCTGGGTTTGTCAAATTTTGTTTTAACTGATAATATTGTGGCATATCATATGCAGTCCCTGAACAGATTTATTTAAATCTTATTTAAATATAAATATGATTAATTTAATTCTACAATGTACCCATGTCAAGGTAAAATGAGTCAACTTTGTATTTCTCCAACAAATCTGTTAGCTGTGCGTGCATCCATGGTATTGTTTCATTGTTTGTAACATCAAGCATCCCGGCACTCGAAACTGATTTATACCGTGTTAAAGCTGGTACTTTTCTTAATTGTTCTGATCCTCTTTCTGTAATCTATAAATGAAAATAAAAACAATTTTTTTTTTGAAAATATAAAAACTTGTTTACTGAAATTTGATCAGGGATGTCAATATAGTACATAAAATTTCATGAATGTCTGTTTATGTTTTTAAGTAAGTATGAGTTTTTATGTTTAAGCTAGTTCGGTTATTTACCAGCAATCCCTTTTCAACAGCAACTGCAAAATTCTTACTTTCAGTTGATATAAAAGGTTGGATTGTAAGAGCTATACGAAAACCTCTTCTATGAATAATATCAATTGTCTCTTCCATAGTAGGGAAACGTTCCTTATCTAGAGTCAAATCCCCAACATGCACTTGCCAATGTTCGTTCAACAAAACATATCCTGTTATATTTTTCCAAATTCAAATTTTTATTGATATTTGTATTTAACCGTTAGTTTGATTAATCTACCTTGTCGTAAAAAGCCAAGATCATTAACTGAGTCGGTATAATTCGCAATAGCCGATTGTGTCAAAAGAAGTTTGTCTCTTGGCGCAATTTGCCAAACAGGCTCGTAAACAAGTGAGTTTATTGCTTCAGCGTCAGACTTTGTCAATCCATCCCATAGAGATTTCTCTGATAAGAATGAGTGGAGAAGTTTCATATTACTCGAAGTGCACACAGAATAGTTTAATTTAGGTAATCCTTTGTGTGTTACATATGCAAAATCATCTTGCCTTGCCTAGAATTTATTTAAATTGCAATTGATTCTTCTTGACGTAATATATTATTTTTAAAACAACCTGGAGGCAGAGACGTGTTTCTCTTTCAGCATTAATTGAAACATAAAGTGGAGTTTCTGAATCGACAGAAATCGCAACACCCCGAGAATTTATGAAATATCGCTTCAACACACTTCCCCATCTGTGTCTGCCAATATGACCAGTCACAAATGCAGACATTTCCACTTGTCCAAGTTCAACTGGCCAAGCCATCCCCAATGTTCTTCCACCTCCATACCTGTACAATTATATAATATTTTGTATAAAAATGTACAAAACCATCTAGATTAATATTATTAATTTTTACCAATGACCGTGTTGTTTGCCGTTCTCAAAACAGTCAGTAAGCTGGGTGTTTGGGTGAAGACTTTCCCACGTAAACCTGTAACATCTAAAATCACCTTTTTGTCCCTTGATCTCCATTTGACTGTAACTCAAATAAAGCCTTGCTCGATGCATCCATTCCAAGCACACTATGTCCTTTTTCTGGTCTTGAGGCAAGCACTGGTGAACTCTGTCATCTCCTCGTAAATCTACTCCTAAATAACCTAATGCAATTTCTACACCTATAATTTACAACCGTGTACACTGTTTGTCCCCTACATTAAAATTTACACATATTTATGAAATTATTTTACCTTCGTTATTATACAAACGCACAATTCGTTCCTCCTTATTAAAGCGTATCTTTTCAAAATATGCTCTCTAAAAACCAGCAATTAATAAATACACACACAACATTAAAAATTTATTAGCACAACATTAGCAAGTTGTTATAACTTACTTGCAACACTTGCTGATGATAAAATATATGTGCAAAAGTAACTAGAAACACTATTGCAAAAAATAACATAGTTACGAAGACTCTCAATTTATATTCTTTTGGTTTTTTTCTTCGTTTTAAAGCTCTTGGGAACGTCATCTGTAATATTTAATAAACAATTTTCAGTTTCATTGTAGCACGCAGTCTTGTTAAATCCTAGGATTCATGTTAATTGCCATCACAAAACAGAGAGGAAAAAGAAAATGTGTCAATGAGAGGGAGGGGCTCTCTCATTGTGATCTCTTAGAAATTATAATTTATAATTACTCCATTAATTCAAATGAGCTCAATAATTCAACACAGGCACATAAAAAATTGTTTTATTACTAACCAGAAGTTTCTCCTTAAGAAGGCTTGATATAGAATTAACTGATGTTATGGAATTTCCAGGAGAATGATCATCTAAGTCGGTAATATCACTTCTATTATCATCTACATCTGTCTTTGACAATGAGTGAAGTCCTGGCATGACTGATTTTTTTCGGGCATTTCTTCCAGGTGTAAGTGGTAATCTAGTGTAAAAAAAAATTAATTATAAGACTTAAAAGATGAATCTGAGCATCAAAATATAGAAAATGTTATTCAATTTTTGTTTTTTGGTAAATTAATAACTTACTAACTTTCGAGCTTCCATCTCTGGTATACTGCTTTCAGCATCGGATATACCTCCATCGCTGAAAGTGTCACTTGTTTCGTAACCATCGTGCCTTGCACTTTCAGGGGTTAGCTAAAATAATTAAACAAGTCAGATTGATGTCTTAGAATATGTACAAAATGAAAATATGAAAAATGTAAAAACATTTGAGATTCAGATTCCTTGTAAATACTAGGAAAGAAAAAATAAAAATATTTTTTACTTTGTTTATTATCATTAGTAATTGTAAAATTTACAATTGTTCAAATTAACAAGTATCAGCTTTTTCTGTTATTATTAATACAATAGTTTTGAAAAAATATTTACTATATAAAACAATACGCTTTTGAAATAGCTGCACCAACAGAAGGTTCTAAAATTAAAACAATCTTAGTAACAATATTATCTTTACAAAAATACTATTACAGTTATCATATTATGCAATCCACATCACATAATGTACAATCCAATTATAATAACACTCTTTAAATAATTAAAAACAATACAATGAATTAATATCCAATAAAAACAAAATTTATATAGAAGTTGTAAACTCTTTTAAATATGGTAATATAATGGTTTTCATAATTATTCAACTTTATTTATTTTAATGATATCTTTTTATTTTATCTATACTATGCATTCTACAAATACAAAGTGTCAATTCAAATTTTATACATATCTAAGTATAAACTACTTAATATAAATAGTATAAAATAAAATACTAGTATAAAATACAATACTATTTTACTAATTCTGCTAACTTAATTTTATAATATGTAATTTAAGATTTTCTCCATTCAATAATTTTTTTTTATATTCAAATATTTCTAGAGAAAATTTATTGTTGCATTGACAGTTTCATAAAAAAAACTGTGTATAATCAATTTCGATGTTATCAAGAGATAGTTTAAAATTTTGTATTGAGTTGAAATCTAAAAGCAATTATATTGTTTAAATATATTAGTTTACAATTAATGGGTAAATTGATAATTATGTCACAACCTATTATGTCAGTTTTGCTTGTTTGGATGTTCAGTGTGAAAATTTGTCAATATCAATCTTTCATAAATTCTATAAAATGTGAAGAGTTGTGTCTAAAGAATCGCATTTTTTTTTTTTTTTTTTTTTTTTTTTTTTTTTTTTTTTTTTTTTTTTTTTTTTTTTTTTTTTTTTTTTTTTTTAAATGTGAATGCACTATCATTTTAATTATTTTCAGATTTTAACATTTTGTCTGTTAGGCAAGCTATAGTCATTAAACTTTCTTTAAGTTCATTACGAATAGATTTTAGTGATAATTAAATTACTTGTTAGATGTTAGCACCACCCAGAACTTTTAATTCTGGGCTACTCCTTATTCCCATATTTATTAGTTATTTATTAAAATATCATATATATAGTTGTATTGAAAAGTTTTCAAAAGGATTGACTAGCAAGGGGGAGACCTATTGGATTACGTAAATTAATAATAAGAAAAATATTTCCGCACCTTCCTTGGCTCTGACCTTTTAGGGCAAGGTCTAAGGAAGCTGTTAAGTACAGTTAGAACCACTAATTTTGCATACAATAGGAACTAGTTTAGTGGCCATGGTCTACTGGTATGGGGTCTCCCTTAAGTACGGCAGGGAGTGGGATTAAGGGAGTTTAAAAAAATTACATTTATAGTAAGCAGAACATTTTGAATAGTTTCCATCCCATTAGATCTCAAAAAACTAAAAGATTAGTGAATATTCTTTGGTTTTAGTAGGTTTAAAGTTTAAACTGGCCGCAACGGTTTAGGGTTGACACCTTCGCACTTATCACTGTAAGGTAAAGGTTTTGGTTTTGAATCTAGCGACCCTGCATTCAAACCCGACATACTTACAAAGGGCTTTTTGAAGGAAAAAAAGGTTAAACCCAAGAATCCGATATTGCATATATTACACTGCATGTCTAAAAAGCACTATGCCAACAGTCCATTCCAGAATAGTTTTTAAGCATTATTTTAGAATTTTATAATAGTTCATAGTCAAAAGCTATAATATTAGTTGAAATGTGTGTATCACCAAATATTGAAATGCCAAATATTAAATCTAAGTTGAAACCCAGGAAATAGTGGATATACCCAGGATTGCAGCTCTAGGAAAATAGTGAGTTTCTAAGAGAAATTTTATAATTTGCGTCATTTAAAATATTAAGTTAATCAATAATTATTAAAACTGATTATTCTTTAACAGTGTAAGGGCTAAGTGATCAATTACGCATAATTAAATACAGTTGATTATACTTCATATAATTTTGAAATAATAATCTTGGATGATTTTTATTGACCGAACTAATTATTCAAAGTGAATCAGCCTGGAATTTTTTTTATATCAATTTTTAAGGCAAAAATGTTATTCAATTAGCACTTTCGAACAAAATAGTAAAAAAGAAATGTTAATTTTCTCGAAGAGGAGATAAATAAGAGCGTTAACTTACATGCAAATAGATTTTAATCATAATATTGTAGTAAAAAACAAAGCATATCGCAAAAAATAGTCAAAAACGCAAGAGAGAAAAATATACTATATTTGGCGAACTGCAATGGTTTTCGAACTCTAATAACTTAACAACAGGAAGCACAAACCACAATTCAAACTTATTATTTAATCAATTCCACCATCTGAACCGAAAACAGAACAGCCTTTATCTGGCTGAATCGCGTTTACTGAACCATCATAAATTAAACGAAGCTGGTTTTAAATAATAAATTTACCATTTTAGAGTAGATTAAAAACTATATTGACTGACGGTAGCTAAACTGGAAAGGTAGAAAGAGAGAGAAAAACATTTTTCCCGAGGTTGAGTTGCCCAACCGGTGCTTCAACCGACAAAAACCAAGACTGGAGAATTTAACTGAAGATTATATGAACCGTCTCCCATTTTTCGTTGTTTTCTTACAAAACAAGACGACAAACAAAGAGGGGGGGGTCAATGACGAGTTAACTATCTTGTCATAATATTATCTTAAGTTACAATTATTTGTCAATGAAACGGCAACAATATACACTTATTTACTATCTAGACTGATGTCCCACGACGATAGATTTCCACAAGTTTTCCTTAAGTTTTGTTTAAACATTGGTTATTTTAAGATAACATAAATAATATAAAATAAGTCAAAATTGTCATTTTGGACATTATCAACCATAAGTTTTTTTTGCAAATTGTTTCTTAGCCAATAGGACTATAAAATTCATATTCATCCCCGAAGATATTAATGTTTTTGACCGTGTAAAATTTATTACAAAAATGATGGATTTCTTCAATAAATTAACACCAATTTCCATGGATGAATAGGAAACCAGTAAAGGAAAGAAACCTAGAATTCATTAAAAGTTATTTGCTTGATTGATTTTAAATCCATCTTGGATATATAATTTTTTTTTAAACTAAACAAATATATTTTTTTATGGAGTAGTTTCCCTGTTAACTACTCTCGCTGTCTGTTGTGTGTGTGATTCGTCGTCCAAACTTGAAACATATTTTCAATTTTTTTTTAATCATTTCGTTAGAATTATCTAGCCTTAAGTTTATTTATAACTAGCTTTTTTTATATAATGAAAAAAAATTTTTTTTGATGGAGTAGTTTTCTTGTTAACTACGCTGTCTGTTGTGCGTGTGATCGTCGTCCAAACTTGAATCATATTTTCAAAAATTTTTTTCCCCATTTCGTTAGAATTATCTAGCCTTAAGTTTATTTATAACTAGCTTTTTTACACTATGTAATATATAAATATATTGGATAATAGACTGGATTATTTTTGTACAAATTGAATCCACTGTTCTTATAAGAAAACGTCTTAATATAAATGGACCAAATAACCGGCTGATAACATAAGTAATATAAAATAAGTCAAAATTGCCATTTCTGTAAAATCTATTTTACGCAATCTCAAAAGAGTGGACGTATATCAACCATAAGTTCTTTTTCAAATTGTTTCTTAGCCAATAGGACTATAAAATTGATATTCAGCCCCGAAGATATTCATTAATGTTTTTGATCGTGTAAAAATTATTACAAAAATGATGGAGTTGGAAAATTTTGGCGTTACTAAAATGAACAAATATACGCTTTATGATATGTTCGGTCGTCAAGGATAATTTTAGCATAATGGGAGCTTTTATCATAATCAGCAAAATTACCACAAAAAAACCACTTGCTGTTAACAGTGAAACTACACCTCATAAAATACACCCAAAGACAATAAAAACGGACACTCGTATTTTGTTGTTCATTTCAAACTATATGTATTTTATTATGGTTTAATTGTTGTGAAACAGCCTTTCTCAAAATATGATATTCCCCTAGGCATTGATGATAATAAATGTACTATTATTATTCTACTTGATTTTTCCAATGCATTCGCCTCCGTAAATCATAATTTGGCCTATTTGGAATTGACGCACTTTTTTTTCTACTGCTACTAATCTCATCTCTTGCTATCTGTCTGACTGAACTCAGAGATTAAAGCTTCAAATTCTATCTTCTCTTCTCACTCAATTTCATCTGGTTACCCCAAAGCTGTATTCTTGGACCTCTTCTCTTTTCCATGTTTATAAATGATCTTCCATTAGTTCTTAATGTCGCCCGATTTCATCTTTACGTCGATGACAATCAGACTTACATTCATTGTCCAACAAGCAAATCTCTGAAGCTATCTCTCTGCTCAACCGTGGTCTTCATTCTCTCAACCATTGGTCAAGAAATAAAGGCATTGCTTTAAACCCTAACAAATCCCAGTCCTTGTTAATTTTCAATAACCCCATTTATACAGATTGCCCGTTCTTGTATGAACGACTCTCCTATTAATTTTTGTTACAAAGTTAAAAATCTCGGCGTTATTTTGAACTCCAAGCTTACTTGACAACCATGTGAGCTGTGTTATTAAAAAGATCTACTCGAGCCTACATTTTCTTCGACGCTTAGCTTTTTCACTCTACAGAAAACTAGAGTTCTCCTTATTAAATCCCAAATAATTTCTTTATTCTCTTACTGTAGGCGCTATTTTTCCAGTCGTAGACACTCAATCTGTTCATAGCCTTCAAATTGCCTATCATTCGTTCATTAGAAATTGTTATGATCGTAAAATAAGGGATAATATTTCTTCCCATCTTAACCTCTTCACCAACCTTAACATTTTAACCGCTTATAAACTCAATTTTAATATATATTTATTTAAATTTAAATAATATAATGTCCTGAATATCTATAGACTTTTTTCCCAAATTCTTTATCCAAACGCACCAATCATATCCCAAGCCCACACTCTTCTAAAACTTTAGCATTATCCTTTAGAATTGCCAAGACCATGGAATTTCCTTCCCTGGGAAGTTCGTTCTGCTTCCTCGATGGGTTTCAGATCCGTGACATTTGTTTCTTTTTCTTCCATCTTCCTTTTCTTTTTCCCGTTTCCTTATATAATGTTCTGAATATATATCAACTTTTTTCCCACATTCCTTATCCAAACGCACCAATCATATCCCAAGCCAACACTACATGTCATTTCTTCCCCTCTTCCTTTTCTTTTTCCCGTTTCCTTTTTTCTCTTTCTGATTTTCTTTCATAATGTGGTTTCATCATTCGATTATAAATAATTAATATTTTAAAGACTATATTATTGTCATTATTGTTTTGTATATTTTATTATGTTTTATTATTATTATTTTTCTTTTTTGTTGACAGGAGTATCCGACAGCTTGGTCATTTCAGCCCCGAAGCAGTAACAAAATACGGCTTCCCACTCTATGCACAATCACACCAATAAATAGGTTGTGTGTATGATTTGGGCTGATGGCGGAAATTTTATAAAAATACCCCATCGATCCCAATTTAGATTAGTTCATTATAGGGAATAGGCAAAGGAATATCGAGTACTTCATATACCAAGCAGTATGAGTATGATCAATGTATATAGGTATAGGCGATGGAGAAACTACTTCGCCATCAGCCCAGCTCCATTCACACCAATAAATACATTCACTTATACAACTTGTTTATTCTATTTTTATTTTTTTGTGGATTAAGACATTCAAAATAAAAAATAATCTTTAAATAATAACAAACGTAACTTCTATCAGGAGAAAGAACTAACAATAGACATTTGTAAGGGTTTAACATCATAAACGTAAGTGTAAAGGTACTTTATCAACATCTTAACATGACAATCATTGTACTTAATTGAGAAAAAACATTACAGTTTAATATTTTAGCCCAAGTTTTTTATTAATATTATTTTACTATGTTTATAAACTAAATTTATTTCTAATATGTGTACATGTAAGTTGGCTTAAAGTCCTATTTGTATCTTTAAAATAAAAAATAAAATAAAAACAGACAAGTAGGTTTATAAAGGAAGGTGAAAAGTAAATAATGTAATGTCCTCCGTATGTCCGAGTAATATGACTTTTGCATTCAACGTGACGGCCTTTTTATAATTTTATTAACTAGTTGTCGATAAAACTTTTAATTTTCATACTATTATTGATCAAATTGAGTGTTGGTTAATTATTACAAATTCAGCGACGTTGTGTGGAATTTGACAAATTGCCGGTCTGAATTGGTGCACTATTGCGGCAAATTTCGGTCAAAAGTAAAAGATGCCAGCATTTTTGTTTTATCATTATTTCAGTTTTGTCTGATATTTAATAATTTATAAATATAGAGTTTTCGGATTAGATACTAGCTATATTTAAGTGCATGGAAATGACGGTGAAATTGAATAACTGTATAAAACCAAGATTGTTTTACTTTTTTCATACTAAGCAGGCCTTCTTATTTCCATTTCAAAATTGAAAAAACGGCCAAATAAACCGAAATTCCTTCTTACCTGAGGATCGTATTCGACCGGTTCCATGTTGTTAAGCCCGGCTGGCAAGGATATCGAGTTCCTCCTGTTGAGCAGCCCCAGCTGCTGCTTCTGTTGAATGTCCTCGTCCTGGAACAGGATAGATCACATCTGGGAACGGGAGCAGCGCAGACCCAGCGGTCATGCTAATAAACCATTTCCTTAATCTAACTTATTCACCCATCCAATACCGTGATCCCTTTAAGTTAATTTGCAACTTTTTGTTTTGAAATTTCCCCCTAAATAATTTATACGAATTTCTCTTTATTCGTTATTATTTCATACCTGTTTTTATACCTGCAAACTTAAACTTTTAAAAATACAATTATCCATCAAGGTTTTTCCTTTTCAACAGATCAATTTGTATTTCCTTAATACAAGTTTATAAATTAGGTAAATTTAGCCTAGGACGTATCAAATTTAATTGTTTTTGATTATAATAATAAAAAAGAAATGTGCAAACATTTTTGTTCTGCTGGTTTAATTTTTGGGTAAAACAGAAAAAATCGATTATTTGCCAGTTTAAACCGATATCGTTTGCCAATATTTATTTAGCGATGTGAAAAACAATTAACAATATGCAAACATCTCTAATAATATTCATTAAAAAAAAGAAAAGTTATTTTCAAAAAATTTCTCATTCTCAGTTTGAAGTTCAAATATGGCATATCGAATCAATCAGTATTTTCTTTTTAAAAAAATGTACAAGACATAAATTATTTACCGTTTGGTTCATTTTTAGGGGGGGGGGAGAACAAATTAGTTATTTAAGATCCAATTTTTAGGCAATATGCAGGGTGTCCAATAATAACCAAATTTATTTCAAGTAACGTTGAAAATTAGGTAAATTTAGCCTAGGACGTATCAAATTTAATTGTTTTTGATTATAATAATAAAAAAGAAATGTGCAAACATTTTTGTTCTGTGGTTTCTAATATTAACAGTCAAACGATTCACTTCATACAGCAGAATTATATAATTAATTTTAACCCCAGTCTCTTTATAAGGCGTAAATAATCTTTATGCTGACTGAAAGAAAGCAAACTTTAAACGTAAATATTTTTCAGATTCGTCATATTGATTGTTTCGACATTGAACAAATGTCAATTAGAACAATTGTTTTGCCTTGATGATGACTTTAAAATAGGTCGAAAATTTGGCAGTAACAATTGAATTTGTTTTTTTCATCCAGATCATACAAATATCCGTATTATTCCTGAGAAATAAATTGGTCGATACAACTAAACTTTAAACCAATTAGATTGTCAGGTCTTTACTAAACCCCACTTTTCTAACGCATTTTACGTCTACGTTGAATTAAAACTAATTAAAAAAATCGTAAAATATTTTTTTTGAATCATTCAACAGGTCATTTACACAGGTGTGTTCAGTTTAATTAAACAATTTACTTGATAATATAACAAGTCTTTCATAATTTGTACACCACGTTTTTGTATAATGTATAACACAGTTTTTATGTATGAAATAAAAGAATTATTGGGTAAGCAATGATTTGTATAATTTGATAGTTGGTAAATCATGGGTTTTGGTGGTACTTGGGCAATATTTTTATATAAATTTAAAACCAAAAAAAAATTATTCCCATGTTAAATTTTGTCACGATTTTATTATCGAACGGCTAAGGCTTAAACGCGATAATTTGGCAAATGGTAGATTTATTTATGGATCGGGAAAATTAAATTCAAGTGGGAAAAATCCAAAAATTTCACTTTTTGTCACTTCACCCG
Source organism: Cimex lectularius (assembly GCF_000648675.2). Classification (NCBI taxonomy): domain Eukaryota; kingdom Metazoa; phylum Arthropoda; class Insecta; order Hemiptera; family Cimicidae; genus Cimex; species Cimex lectularius. Next base: position 136,585 of record NW_019393002.1, read on the forward strand.
GGAAGCATCAAAGACAAAACCGACGTAAATTTTATTTTCAAAATTCATGTTTTAACTTTTGACGTTTGGTCGTTTTGAATGTCCAGCTTTCGATACAAGGACGCTTCCGTTCAATGAACGGCGCAATTCCTGTTTGCTTTTTTTCTCTATTTTTAGTTCTATGTTTAAAATCTAGACCCGTAGCTACATTTTTTATGTTGTTAATTGTTTAACACCCCTTACAATTAATCCGTTATAATTAATAACTCAGTCATTTAATTTTTTTTCGGTTTTGGTGAAAATACCCAAACAAAAGTTAAATAAAAAATTGTACAGTCTGAACAAGTTTTAATTCGAACGTTTACGGAGATTAAGATAAGAGTGTATTTAAACAGAGGCATATTAACAAGGATTGTAAATATTCACTTAAGAATCCCCCAAGGTCTTCAAAGCTTGAACCATGTTCGCTCGAAACAAAACGGACCCCGTCCTCGTTTCTCGTTCTAATTGTTAATTTTCGAAAAGGCGTGCACATGTCGATTTTTCACTACAATGGCATAATTGTTTTTAGTACATTGTTATCTTCTTTTTTTTTAATAATAATTTTATAAGTACAGGGATTAAATACAAGGATTATTTCATTGATAACACTCAACATAAGCAAATTAGCGATAAAATATTTCCAATCGAACTGTTTCAACAACTAGAACAATTCAAACTTACCATCGTTTTCCATAAATGAGTGCAAGAGAGTGGAGAGTAGTCTGAGCTAAATGTCACAGATGTGGACTGCCGTGTAATTAACAAACTGAGGAAACGCCAACCTCCATTTGGGCATCCCTAATTTATATTACAAAAACATCTCACTTAAGATAAAGACATACTCGACCGTCTACTAATAACTACTTTTACACTTTTATTGAACACATATAGAAAAATTCGATAAAGAATAAATATTACAAATAACAATATAAAAAAAATACCCTTATAAATCACAATTTATTTAAATAAGTACACAGTATTTCTTCATTTTTTATATTTATTACAAACATATATATTTTTAAAAAAAATCAATAGAAAACCAATATTTCCTAAATAAAACAAATTAGATTTACTAAGTTTTAGTTCTCTTCACTATTCCACTTAAAAATATCCCCCTTTTTATTCTAATGATATATTTAATAAATTTATTTTATAAATTGCTTCTTTTTTAAATTATTATAATTGATCATGAAATTGTTGAAGAACTGTTTTTTTATATTTTTTATATTTATTTATTTTAATAAGGGTTTGCAACAGCATCAGACCTTGGGGTGTCGGTGTTTTTGAAAATAGCAAAAGCATGTTGGGTTTATACGCAGGGTCGCTGGATTCGAACCTTTACCTTACAACGATGAGCCCTGTGACAACGTCTTAACCGTTGCTGCCACCAACACCCCTCGAACTAAAATTAACATTATAAAAATATCCGAATTCCAAAATCTTTTCAAAGACAGAAATTTCTATTATTGTCAAAAATCCTTTGAAATATCTGCATTGTAATTCCTTAGATAATGTAACATTCTTGAAATTCTTATATCATTAATTCCATCAAGTATGAAATAAAAAGAGAGTTACAAACTTAAAAAGTATAAAAATAATGTGTAATAAAACATAATATACTTATTTTATTTTAATTATACAGTAGAACTTTTCTAATCGAGCTAAAGGATGCAGAGCCGTTTTGGAATACACCATTTTTTGATAATTTATGAAGGCACTTGGCACGGGGTGAAAGGTGTAAAAACCACAATTTCCAATTAAAACTGAATGATCCATGTATTTTACATACAAATATGAAGTACAGTGTACTGTAGCTGAAATGTAAACCAGAGAAAAAGAGCTTCAATATTTTTTTTAATGATTAACTAGCTTCATCGTCTTGCGGTTCTGAACTTTACAATTGTATTCATGAGGTTTAGATTTAGATTTTATCCACTGTTGGTATCCCAAGACCATAAATAGCGTGCACATTTTGCAATAACAAACCCCATTCTTACATACCTTTTTTTACGGTTTAGTTAAAAAGAATTTTACTGTACATGTTTATGTATAGGGGCATATATTCCAAGCTAGTTTGGATAACTGCGACGATAGTCTCTTTGCTGGATAACAATAAGTTCTTTTTTCATTTCACAAAAAATTCCCTATCGAAAGGAAATAAAGAACTAAGCGTGCTTATCTTAAAGCTACACAAGGGCAAGATCAGTTGAATAACTTGAAGAAAATAAGGCATACTTCTAGAAAAAGGGATTTTTTTAAAATCCCATTGAAATTTCCAGAGGAGAATGGTGTTATATTCAAATGAATTGTTCTATTGTTTTACTAAATAATGTACAGTTTTAATCAATATCTTTTTTTATTAAGCATTAAAAAAGTAGGATCATTCCTTAAAATTTTCTATTTGTTATAATTTTTAATTAATTAAATTTTCAATTATCCCTTTTTTTCTAAAGTTGTTCTTGTGATTACATATTAGAAATCTATGGTCAGGTTATTTCATTAAATTAAGGTTTTTAGTTGAGATAAAATTAATTATAAAATTATTTGGTCAAGCAGACCACGAAAAATAGTGAATTATTTCATTAAGTTATTCTAATTGTTCAGCCTCTAACACATACAGTTTTAAACCTAGATACAGTCAAACTCATACTCAATAAAAAATTAATGATTTCCTATTTGTACTCGATATTCCTCCATCACTCTTTACAATTTTTTTTCTAAATAATCTAATTGAGAGTAAATGGGGTACTACTGTTCAACTATCGGCCTTCTCACACTAAATATTCTCCCTAATAAATACATTCACCCTCAATCTCCCCAAAAGGGAACACAAAATGAGAAATCTATTAATACTGTTTACAATAAAACAGTGATATTTCCTCCAAAAATCAAGACCCAAATACTTGTTGCAGTGCTCAAGCATAATTCTCTTATCAGGCGGTATTCCAATACGTTTTCTATAAGAAGCCAAGGAATGGCGCCTTTCAATTAAGCAGGACATGCCGAGCAACATTTTTTTCATACATACCCAGATGCAGGCTACGTCCAAAAGTGTCCATGTGTCAGCCTCACACAGCCTATTCTTAATCGGGTGAAGATGATCCCTCTTCTACTTTTCAGATCTTCCGAGGGCCACCATCGGTTGTGATATTGATACATCAGATTTTCTCTGCTGATCCACCCACTGACTCTGCCATTTCCTTTCGATCATAGTTGTTATTGCAATTTTAGCATTTTGGTGATCAGGTTTATTGGTTCACATGTCCCAACTCCCAACCTTAGTACACTGAACTGCAGATGTGTTAGGCAGAGACCACATCGTTGAAACACCCCAAGCTTATGCCAAATTGCAATTCTGAGTAAGCAATATAGTAAGGCGGGAGATGAAATTTTGACATAATGTGAATTTCAAAAGAAAGAAAGATTTAGAGGTAAGATTTGATTGATTTAAAAATATTTTTATTGAATAAGGCATATTTTATCAATACAATTTTAAGAATATTGCACTGAAGTTTACATAATCTTTTAGATTTGCATAAATATACGTTTTATCGCAACATTGCAAAATAAAACATAGTAGTATTATTAATGTGAGTGAACTATTTAATATACTGGATTTATTCAAAAATCCAATAGCCTTTTAAACAATGATGTTTACCTTGTTATAAGAAATGAATAGTGCATTTATACAAATATTACAAATCGTATAATATGTTGATTATTTTTCAATGATAAATTAATCATATAACAATAGTTTCTCTAAACAATGATTAAATTGTAGTTAGTTAAGTTTTATTAATTGATTGATTATATTAATGCAAAAGCTTCACAACATTTTTTTTTTCCAATATGCAAAACATCACTTTAAAGCATGCAGTAATATCTACTCAGATCGTCAATTAAATTTTGTGAAATTCCGATATTGTATATTTCGTTTGTAATTTTTGAATGTCACCACACTAGGTTTAAAACAATTTATGGCACTACTGGAATTATCTATATCTGATAATATTTATTTAACAAAAACAATTTCATATACTTTAACAATATAAACGCCATTGGAAATGCTTAAGTTAATCAAATTCGACATATACCATTTTGCTCCCCATTTTTTGTCAGAACTTAAGTGAAACACTAGAAGGTACAAATTTACATTTTAATCTAAATCGTTTGGCCCATTAATCTTAAGTACAAGTGTTTCTAGTTGAGATTTTATGTGCAAAGTAATGTATTTTAACCGTAGATATCGACTTACTGAAAAGAAAGATGAAATTAAACTGGACAAATTGTCAAAATCCTACAGTGATGTACAAAACACAGAAATAACATTGAAACAAATGAAAGATGGAAAATATTGATCAACTTTACGCAATGCACTAAAGTGGAAATGTGTATATATTCAAAAATTTCTTGTTCTAAAATCTTTTTGCTTAAACCATTGACACGATTAGACAGTTCTACTATATTCACAAATCTATTACAAAATTATATCTGAAATGTTACGAACAAAATAGTAATTTTTTCCAATAAAAATTTGTTTTCCATACATGTACAGCAATAAAGTGATGATTCAATGTATTTTGCTATGTACAATAAATTTGCTTTAGTTAAATATTATTGTGGGTTCTAAGAGATTAATATTGATTATTTTAATTGAAAAAAAATTATAATAATAAAGCAATCGAATAGAAAAACCGACTATATAACTTTATACATAATGAGCAAAGCACTATTAATATGATGCCAATAAGAATTATATATATGCGAATGTTGACATATATAACAATACAACAAATAATGGACGGCACCACATTATACAGAATAACCCATATATGTTGTATATAATAACTTCAAATATATTGTACTATTAAATTATTTGTAATATATTAAATCATAAAAATGCAATAGAAAATAAATAATATAATAATATTTACTAAATTTAAAAAATACACAGCCGAAGTCCTAAACATATCTTTTATATTATGAATATCCAATAATGCTTTTAACAATGTAATATACGTTAACTTCTAAACAACATCGAACATTGTCTATTTCCACTATATTTAATCAATTAGACAAGAGAGAACAAAATATATTCTAAATTGGTCTACGTACTTTTAATTTAAGTTTCAGTTTAACAAAAATTTCCTACTGATTTCTAAACGAATTATCAATTTCCTGGTTCAGTTTAACAGAAAAATAAATTTCAATTGGAATGTGAACTATTTGTAATTTTTAAGTACAAAAATATGTCAATTAACTTTTTTAAACTTTATGACTGAAACTCTGTTTAATCTGCCATAGGAAGAACCTTATAAAAATACTGTATTCAAACTAGGTTTAAAAGCGTCAATACAATAAATAGAATCTCAGGGAACAATCGAAACAATCAACTACTAATTATTTTTGTGATTTGAATGGAATGTTTAAAGTGTCAGAATTAATTCTCATTATAATTTAGCCATTCTCAAATGGCTATTTAGCTAACAACAACACTAATTGTAATTGTATTCGTGTTCCTTTCCCTACTTCTTAACAATACTACAATTTATCGGAAATCTTATATAAATGAGAATGTTTAATTATTTTTTATATTTACAGTGGCCTTTATTACATTAACTATGGCATTATCATTCACCGGTATCTGCCCATTTCCTTTCTTCCTGTATTCTTTCGAAGCAATCAAACATAAATGAGAACTGCAAGCAAAAATTTGTTTTGTCAACTAAAGATCAAAATCCAAGGTTAAATTATAAACAAAAATTAAATAATAATAATTACGTAAGGTGTAAGAATTTTAACCCATCGCAAATTTTTCTCTCCTTTCTGATATTGGAATGAAAATGACATTCCCTCTTCATCAATTTCCCATTGTTTTATTGTTTGCCATGGAAACTCTATAACTTGGCCCTGAAACATAAAGAAATATTATATTGAAAAATTAATTAATTCTTAGAGAATAAACAATACATAAAAGCAGAAAAGAAAATGAATGATATACACAATTAAAGCAGTTTAATCTAAGCCTTATGAACCTGCACCTTGCTATTGGACGGTTATTCTCATTTGTTTAATCTTTAAAAAAAACATTAAATAATAATTTTAAAATTTACCTCAATTGTGCCATCATTTTTACAGGCATGAAGTTTGAAAGAAGAGAAACCAATAGCTGCAATGACATGTCCTTCTTTCCTACTGTCACATCCACAGTGAGGGAATACAACTTCTCCATATCCGGGTAATTCTCTCGCCAAGTTCAAGTACTAGACACAGACGAATGGGAAAAATTTTAATTATAGAATTTACAATCGATGCAATAAAACACTGACTTCGTGTTTTCTCGAAGCGTCTTGTAAAGCTTTCAGCTGGTACAGCCTATCGCTGGGGTGAACATGGCCCCTGTCCACTGCATCAACAGCCAACCAAAATAAGTAAAAGACTGCCAAATCATCATTAGACAATGTTAATTCAGTTGCAGGTGAAAAAAGCCATCTTCGCACACACAAACAAGTTGAACTTGCAGTACTATAATTCTGGATGTAAATGCTATGTGGGTATTCGTTGGGTTGCAACTTCCTTTCTGGTTAAAACAAACCAAAATTTATTTACATTATCATAAATAAAAAATAAAAATTTCATAAGCCTACCAAAATTATACTCGACAATTTCAAAGAGGTAAAAATACTTAGAGGTATTGTTTGATATGTGTATTCTATCAACAACTGTATAGTAAACATCGTTAGCTGTTGAATTCTTTTTAACAGTCACAGTCAAAATCTCTCGGTCAGGCAACAATATTTTTAAGTCCACCGGAGAAATGTTTCCCTATTGAAAAACAAAATTTTAATGTAAATTAAAAAAATCTTGGAACCAAAATTTTATAACCAAACCTGCTGGTCCTCAGTATCAGTTAGAAATTTATGCATAATATCACTTTCAGCTATTACCCTGACAGCACAGACTTTTTCTAAATATAATTCAAGACCCCTTCTTCTTTGGTCTACTTGCTGACCACTTAAACTAGAACGAACACATCTTGTAAAAAGTGGATGGCTGATGTTGATTAATGCAATTATCAACACACTTACGCAAATGGCCACTTTCCTGGAAGTTTAGGGAAACTGAAGCCGACAAATTCTTTTTTTAGAGTATTGTGTAGATTGGAAAATTCCCTATACCTTCTCGAACACAAATGCCTTCCAGCCATATAAATATTGAAGACCTAGAAAACAAAAACATTAAACAATTGTCCTTATTATTTATTTTTTTTGTCATTTTAAAATTGTCAACTAACAGCAAATTTTTCTCCATCCCTCTCCAGGTAATGATAGTCAGGAATAGAAATAGGTAAGGACCTTTTTTCGCTATAATCAATATAATTATAACTAGTTTGGTCTTCACTTGGTTCCAGTCTTTCGGCTTCCTATATCACATGGCAAGAAAAATAATTAAATCTAATTGAAACTTAAATTAAATTGTAATTAAATGAAGGTACCTGTGGAGTAACAGAAATAACAGTTAATGACAAAACATCTCCACCAGATTTAATCAGATCTACCACCTGTTTATGAGTCGCCCCTTCAACATTGACGTTATTTCTGAAAAAATAATTTAATAATTATAGCTCACATTTATTCTTTCATTGCTGTAATATGACACTGTCAACATTTATAAACTTCTTTTGTTATGTTAATTAAATCTCATTTGCTATGAAAATTAGAACAATAATAATGTTTTACAATGCTTGTTTATTTTGATGAAACTAACAATTGTTGTTTTTCTTGTGAAAATATTTTGTGAAAAACAAGGTCAAAGACAACCAAATTTTTCAGAATTAGTTGATATATAGGCCTTTTTTCCTTTCTTTCATACATAAAATTTAAATATAGTTCATTTTGTCACAATAAATAATTGTATACTTGGAATTCAGTAAATAACAAGATAAAACAAATTTTGACAGAAAAAAATTAGTAATACTCGTAAAACAATTTTTCTTCTAACCATAACTCAAAATGCTCTAAATTAACTATATTTCTAGGTGGAGAGTCGTTATGGAAAAAATGTCAAACTGATTTATAAAATGAACCAGAATGACTCCAGCTTTAAGTGATAATCGTAAAACCAGATTCAGACAAATTGCCAACTATTCGCTATTTAACTGTTTCTATTCCTTTCAATTATTAACGTTACGAATAATATTATTACTAATACATATTTTTAAGGAAATATATGTTTAAAATATTATTACATATTATACAAATTGTTTTAAAATGAAAGTATAACATGAGAAACTAATTCTAACTTATTTTAAACTAATTTTCATCGATATAAAATAATGAATTTTCTGTGAACAGTAGCTCCTACAAATTTACAAAATAAGAAAGCATAACCCTATCCAGACTACCAGTGATAAAGAAATAAGAGATTAGAAATGTAGATACTTTTCTAAATGCAACTTGTCTTTCCTACAAATTATAAACATAATAAATGTTACTGAATATAGAATTAATGGTAGAAACTTAAAAAAGATATTTGATATAGGTGGAATTGTTAATTGCTAAGATGTCTGTCTTCACCACAATCCAGGTTTTTTTTTTAAATGAAATGAAATATTTTGGGGTAAGAATAGGTCAAATTCAGATCTGAATTGAACACCAAATTGGACCATACAATGAGATAAGGAGAAGGAAATTTAGTACATTCCAAACCTCAATTTTTGTTTTAAATTTCATAAACATGAAATAAAATACCTTGGGATGAAAAAATGTCAAGAAAAGGCAAGATGAGCTCGATTAAATGTATAAATGGTACAGCAAAATCAATTTTCTTTCCTAACAGAAGACTGTGCCAATAGAACAAAAACTTTTTCAAAATATTGATGATTTTAACTACTTAATTTAAACCAAACCAGTAAGAATAGGCAGATCAAAATGATCAGAAACGACCAAAATACAGGTTCATCACCTGTAAGACTCCACTGAAAATCTCACTGGGAATATTACTAACTAGCTAAGTTTAGGAAGTATAATAATCTTAATAAATTGTACATGTGGAACCCATGGTCTCCAGATAAATACTCTGACACTCTGACATTGAGCCACCATGATTTCAGCCCCCGAGAGCGCATCTCCTCATCTCCACCTAAATATTACTAAATTTACTACTTAAAATACAATTACTAAATTATACAACTCATTTATTTGTCATTATATAAAACTATATGGGAAAGGTAGATATCAATGTAATTTGAACATTACTTAATTACAAATTTATTGGTGCGTCTATGATTTTCATTTCTACATTTTAAGGTATGATATATTATAAACAATTAAAATTGAGATGAAAAAATGTGTCATGGATGGGAATCAAACTCAGGGTCTTCAGACTTGTATTCTGATGATATGTCATTAAATTAAATTATAAACCTCGTTACGATTATAGAACATAATTGGTGTTATTTAAAATTTGCCGAATTAGTACAAGCAAGTTGCATACTGATAAGATAATTATTCATCAGTTACAATCTCAATACACAATGGCTTGATATTAATCACACAAATATCTTTGAAAAATTATTTTGAAAGTAAAATTGGTATTTAAATATTTAATGCTAAGGTTGAAAGAAACCAGGCATTCCGTAGTTGTATTAAATAAATTAAACTGCCACGGAATACCTGGTTTCTTTCAACCTTAATTCTATCTCACTGTGGACTCAACTATGAATTAAATTATAAGCAATCAAGAGTTATAGAGAGGCTTTCAGTCTGCTTTACATAAATCACCCATCCATGTCAAATTGCATGACATCCTTAATTTTTTCACATCTTATTTTATATATTACCAACCCCATGGTTCATATCTTCTCTATTGCTAGGTTGAAAAATTCCAAGTTCTCCGTGACTTAATACATCACTTGTAGTTGTAAATACCAAATAAATGTAATTAAAAAAAATATATGGATCAGCACAATATCCTTAAAAAATTCATTAGTTTACATTGTCAACACCACACGTTAAACTCAAGCAGACAATTTATGTTTACATTGTAACAATAAAGCCACAAATAGTTCAGGATTGTTGTGTTAAAACATGTTTATAGGGAGACTCAGCATACTACCATTACCATGTATTAGCCACGTCATGCTTGATATTAATCACAATAAAATATCATCACCCTCATTATAGGTTTTAAGAAATCATTGAAAAATTCTTTTAGACCCATGAGAAAAAGACCCACTGGGTTTTTGAAATGTAAACCAAAATTGGAATTAGTGTAGATGCACTTAGAACCCTATTTAAGAGCTGTTGGAAAAACATTTCAGCGTGAGGGAAAAAATATTGAAATTAATATTGCTCCAATCCATTATAATACCCACATATGTATTTATATAATNACACACACATATATACATATATATATATATATATGTGTGTGTGTGTGTGTGTGTGTGTGTGTCGCCGCGCGCGCGCATATAATTTATTAACTATATATGCTTTTTTATTTGTTTACTATATTTATAAATTCTTTTTTTTTTTCATTTTACAACGCTGATTTTTCACATAAAAATAAATAGATAAAATAATGCTGTAAAATCCAATAAAAATTTTGAAATCATATTTAATATAAGCATGTTTATTTATTATAAGGGGGTCCGTGATAGCCAAGAGGTTAAAGCGTCAGACTTTTGGCTAGTTGATCCCATGGGCATGGATTCGATTCCCACCCTCTGGATTTTTTTCTTACACATACGGGAGCGGTGACTGCAATGAAAGTTCACGGCACTTCTCAATGGAAGGTCTGAGGCAGGATGGGATATCAGCAACCCTGAATTTGGTGAAAACAAATTTCTTCGATAGACGAACACCAGCAAACAACTTTCACACATGTGACATTTGCAAACACCCAAAGTTCAATAATTTGTAAAGCTGTAGTGCTCAAGAACTCCTCCAGTTTCTGGTATACACATTAAAAATATTAAAAAATATATTTTGTTCATATTTTCCCTTATTAAACTTTTTTTAAAGCTTTGTCGATGAAAATATAATAATAATAATAATACTATTTAAAAAAAAGACTGGGTCACCAACGAACTGCCTTGTACACATATTTCCTTTGAGAGCTTTGCCTGTAGAGGGTTAAATTATATAATTCAATAATATCAGAGACCATTAAAAATGTATGACATAAAATGTTCTGGATTAGTACAAGCAAATTGCATATAAGTTATATATCTCAATATATAATGGCCTCACATCAATCCCCTAATCAAATATGTTTGAAAGTTTGTGGTGTTTAGTGATCATTAGTTAATGATTATTTGGAGATCATGAGGTGCAGTCTGGTGTGACGGAGATTTTAGAAAAACATTTTCTTTAACCTGCCAACATTTTGATTTTTATTGAGATCATCTTCAGATATCTTCCCTGAAGATGATCTCAATAAAGATCAAAATGTTGGCACGATAAAGAAAATGTTTTTCTAAACCTATGTCACACCAGACTGCATCTCACGATCTCCAAATAATAATTATGTTTGAAAAATTTTGTGACCTTTGAGAAAATTGTTGTTTAAATGTTAAATTCAATACTTATCAAAGAACACTATAAATGGCGGTTCTTAAAATTGATGTTTGACCATTTACAAGCGCCTTTGTATCAAGCATGTTATAGGAAAAACAAGGTTTTCAATATGCTCAACATAAATCTCACCATGTTAAATTGCATAAAATCATTAATTTTGTTAGAAAGAAGACTACTTACTACCTAGGTTTCACGAAAATATAATATCCACCCAGGAAGGATGTTGAAAAAGTGTTTTAAGAAATATGAATTGCTGCGATTTGATATTTTTTGGATCAGTACTACTGAATTTTAAAAAAATTCATTAGTTTACATTGTCAACACCACATACCGAAAACAAGCAGACAATTTATATTTACACTGTGTTAATAAAGCCAAAAAAACAGTACAGGATCTGCATGCCAACTTTCTGTTAAAAAAAAAGTTTATAAGTAGGCTCAGCGGATTACAATTACAAGTATTAGCCATTATGCTAGATCTAATTATAACAAAATATCATTCTCATAATGAGTTTAAAATCTTTTGAAAAAAAATTCCATAAGACCTGTAAGAAAAAATTGGTGTTTGAACATTAAATTAAAGAATTCAATAATATTACGGACTACTGGAAATGTTATGAATTGAAATTTTCTGAATCAGTAAAAGCAAGTGACAAATTGATAAGATAATTATTCATCAGATCTCTTGCCAACACTGCACTAAACTCAACCAGACGATTAATACATAAACTGCATTAATACATGTAGTTTAGTTTTTTAAAAGATGTTTATTGAAAGAAAAAAAAACAATATTGTGAAAAACAATGTTTAAGAATGGTTGTTGATTGATAAGATTGAAAGGTAAGAGTCTGGTAAGAAAGAGAAATAGAGTCCTTACACTTCCAATATCCTGTCTCCTTTCCTGATTCCTGCTTTCTCGGCTGCTCCTCCTTCAAGAACGGCGCTTACGTGTTGCAAGGGGGCGTAGAGCTCTCCGTTGATGCTCCTGAGCTGTCCGCCTTCGCTCACTTGGCCCCTGACGTTGAAGCCGAATCCGGTCTCCGTCTTGTAGATCTGCACCACCCTCGGCCCGGCCTGTGAGCTCCGGACGCCTCCGAAGTGCTCGTTGGTCCTCGGGCCTCCTTCGACGTCGGTCATCGCTCTAGAGGACAATCAACCCTCTGGTCACAGAGAATCCGACCCGGTCAGCGAATCATCCGCGACGGGCCTTTCAGCGAACCCGGCCAGATAGAATTCAAACGCGGAATCACCTTCGAGATTCTCCCAAAGATGTAGATGTCAACTGGGATACGATTTAGCAGGAACTGCAAATGTGGTGGGGCTGACGATCCGGGGTAGTGTCTGATAAAAAAGTAATTTGCCTTGAGATCGTTTGGCATGACGTTGCCGATCGTCATCACCTGGGCTCGTTAGTTATTATTGTTTCTAATTTAAAAACAAATTCACTATTTAAATCACCAAAAAATTTTAAAAAAATTGTGGATTTAAAAAACTTATGTTTAAGGTAATAAAAGTTTCACTCAATTAAATTAACTAGAACTTCATAATAAGGGATTTGAAAAGAATATAATATGGCGCTATGGCCAACTCACTCCCCCCCTATACGATAGTGAGAGTGGTTTGTACCTTGAGTAATTTGTGTCAGAATGGGTGTACCCTCAGTAATACTTCATTAACTGTGAAAAAGCTCTAATTTGTTGCATTTATTTTTTCATAATAGTTTAAAAATAAGTTTTGTCAGTTATTTTTTTTTTACATACGTACTCTAGGCTTTACTTACTCTCCATTTACTTAATCTAGGCATATCCGATTTCATTTTTTTCTTAAAAACATGGGCTTGGTATTTAAAATGGCTCTGTTTCTTGTGCCATTCCTGTTATTTATTCAAGCGGGTAAATGAAATAGGACAGAGTCTTTTAATCCGGGCTGTTGTGTTGTATTGTTTTAATCCTTTGTTTATAGTTGTGTCTCAAAGGACGCCGACTATATCCCATATAACTCAGGAGCAGATCAAAGACATCGGTGGTGTCGTCGATTTGAAATGCAGCGTTCAATACGCTCAGGATTACCCAGTGCTCTGGATCAAACTCAGCCCGGGGAGGGTTTTGGACAATCTGCCCATCTCTACGACCAGCTCCCTCATCATCAGAGATAGCCGTTTTTCCATCAGGCACGACAAATCCAGTTCCACTTATACTCTACAGGTAGAAAATTATTCATATCTTTCCACTTGATAAAATACAAAATCAGACAATATGGCATAAGACCAGATTTTAAAATGCTTATTTCGCTTTATTTTTTCAAGTTTTATATACTTTGATGTGTTAAGTTTCTAAGTGTGGCCATATTTCATCCTTACCAAAGCTAGCTTTATTCAACTTAAACACAGTGAGTCATAATCATTATATGAATTATCAAATTGTACTACCGTACACTCAGTTTCTGTCACTGTCTGAATGATAAACTGAAGTAACTGCACAATACTCGACAGCAAAATTTACGGTCTTTGATTGGAGACTCCTCCACTCAAGGTTTCTACTCACGAAGCTAAATAACCAAAGGAGCCGTGATTAAGGCTATGAAAACTAATAAAAATATTGAAGCTAGATAATGAGCCATAACCCATATGAGAAGGATCACAATAGGTTTGTCTGAAGAAATCTAATACAGTAATCCCTTCACTTTCGCGGGTGTTTGGTTCCAGAACACTACTGTGAATGTTAAATCTGCGAATGTTGAGTCTATTTTCCTATGATATAAGGAGGATTATGTTCCATGACGCCATAAATTGAGGTACAAATCAGAACTTATTCAGAACAGTATTCAAAATAAACGAAATAGAAGACATAACAGAGTTTGAATAGGTTAATTGTTTTCATTGTTTGTATTTTTGATGTGCAAGGAAAGAAATTACAATTAATTTTTCGCTGTTTTTACCGAATAATTAATTTCTTTAAGAATTTCCACATAAGGATTTGAAGCGGCCTCAGCATCCCTTTTAAACTTAAACTTTGATTTAAAGAGGGTCGGAATCCATTGCGATTGGATCGGAAGTTGGTCAGTTTTTTCCGTTTCGGAAGAGGAGGCATTTTGCAACATAACTTCCACAAGAGAAGAAAGAAAAAAAAGTATGTTGAAAGCAAGCAAGTTTTCTGAGAATCAATTAGAGCCTTCAATCCATTTTTTAAACAATTATTTTCTTATCTTATTTTTTCCACGAATAAAGACATTGGACTTCCACAAATGTCAAAAGTGCAGGTTTAAGGATTAGGCATCTTTCATACCATGCGGTTTGGTTGATTCAACTAAGTTGCCCGGTTGACTCTCAACTAGTTTACTGCTGTGTGAAGACTCAGTTTCATACCAGGCAACTTGTGGAATCAATCTCAATTCCCAACAGGAGGTCAGTACAATGTTAGAACCTGAGGATGCAGGAGACCTTCTGCTTGCTCTTCTGCAAAAAGAGAAGCACAAAAGGTAAAGAAAAATATGGGTTTATCCATTGTTATAAAATTGGGAAATGGGTGCTTTCTCTCAAATACTGTTGTGCTACTTCCCTCCAAGCTTCGCTTCTTTTAATTGTATCACTACACTCCTCACACCTCATGTACCATATCACGGGACTAATACGAATATTTCAATGAACTGCTCCACATTGAATCGTGCAATTGCAACACGTGAAGGACGAATGGCAGTGTCTTTTGAGTTGAATCAACCAACTCACTTGTGCCTGCTGGCCACCCGCCTGGGCGGAAGAGTTGACTGCGTGTGAAAGAGTTGGGGTGATAACCAAACATTTTGCTACCACTCCTTGAAATCCGTCTGGTCAGCTAGTTGCCTTGTCTGAAAGAGGCTTTACTGTACTTAGATCTGCCCAGTCTACTAACATTCAGCTACATTAGTTGAATGAAAATCTAAGTTTTGAAAAATCTTATTGTGCTACTTTTCAGATTTCAACTCTATCAGAGGCAGGGTCCAAAAAAGGCTGCTGCTTGATGCTATTTTTGTTGTCACCCATGCCCAAATACTTTTCTTGGCACCATCACAACATCTTCAAGGAGAAAAAACTGATTGTGTGGGACCCTTTATTTAGTTCTGTTAAGAAACCTGATATTCTAGTTCTCCCTCTTATACATTTTTAGACCCCAATTTGTACATTCTATAAAACTGGATTGTCTGTGTTCTGTGAGAAATCAGACTTGAGTAGTCCTTCCATTTTGTCATTTATATGGAAAATTTCATGAAAAAGATTTTTTTCCCTCTCTTCCTGCCATCAATGGAGTCATATCAACCTCCTATGCACTCTTAGAATCGATGGGGGTACCTGATATTCTGCCATTTACACAAACAAACCAATGTGTATGTACACAATGTAGAGCTACTCAGTAGTTGTATATAAAATTTTAATTTTGTATTTAAAATTTTTTTAAATGTTTTTTTCTTCTCATTACTTCGCTACGGCTGCACACGTTTAGTTTAAACAGTCATTCAGATTTAAGTTACTAATCTGATAGTTCAAGAATTGGACGCAAAAAAAACGGTTGTTGACTTTTGTTTGGACATTAAGAAGTACATTGACATTAAGACTCTGTTAACCATTCATTACCAATTCAAAAGTAATCTAAAATTGGCGTGGAACTGCTTGTAATCTTTTTAAATCAAAGAGCTCAGAAAATCTTGCTGTAGTAAACTATTATTAGTTAAATGTGAGATACCACAGGGGACAGTTTTAGGTCCAATTTTTCTCTTATTTCCATTAATGATTTATTAAAAATGAACATTTTTGGGGAAAATCTTTAGTAATGCTTTGCCAGTTTTTGTAGTTATTCAGCAAAAATTTTAAATAAATTTTACAAATTAATTTTTGTGTTACGTTCTTGATTCAATAAGACAGCCCAACTCTGCATTCTGTTTATTAGGAACAAAGCCCCAGATGTCTTGATCGAATTTGAATGCAACTGAACAGGTGCCTTTTTATAATAAAATTTAATTCAAGTGTTAAAACAATTTATTAATTACACAAGAAAATAACAATTAAAACTTTTAAAATTTAAATAAACAGTAATGTCATGCAAACTGATTGCCAGGCAATTTGGAATAAGGGTGGAAGGGTACTGAGTACTCACTATTTACAGTCAATCCGCTGTGGACCGAAGCACTTTTTTTTTAGGGATTCCAACACTTTTTAAACTCTTTTTATGATCTCAGACTTCTTTCTGTGTCTTATCTACACAGAATTGACTCTTTCACTTGTCAACTGACTGTCTCTACCCTAATCGTGGAGATCCACTTTTATTTTCACTCTAGGACTAATCATGAAATTTAAATCACAACATTGTCACTATGAAATAAATTGAAATGTGACATTTGTATATAAAAAATTGGCTTGTACAAAATTCTCTGTTTTTAAATATAGAAAAGCTAATGTTATATCCTTTTCATTAAAAAACATGCGATATTTAAACGAACATGAAAGTATTAGTTTAGGTGATTTCTCAGAAATTCCGAAACGTGTAAGAACAAACAAATATCGGCGAGGATAGGCAGCCTGGAATAATAGGTATATATATATACATATATATATATATATATATATATATATATATATATATATATATTTCAAGTCCTCACTCATAAATATTATTATATATACACACTTATATATATTCATATATATCACTCCAATACCACAGGAGGAAATCTCACAATTAAACATAAAATATTTTACATTCATGCAGAAATATGTTAAATTGTTCCTGCAAACTTCTTTGTAACTAAAGTTAAATACTTAGGTGTAATACCGGTCCAATATTTAAACTTTAATTTTCATATATCAAAACATTGGTAATTCCAATAAACACAAGGCTGAACTATTGCCATGATTTACCAAAAACAAATACAGCTAAATACTATACTTTTCTTATAATGGGATACTTAAGTTTTCCTTATTTTTTTCCCTAAATTAATATTAATATTTACTTGTTTTATTATACTAAAAACACATTGTTAATTGTACAAATAATACTTTCAGGCACGAGTATTTATACTAATGGAAAGCAGGCTGAATAACAAATTGTTTGACTTTGAATTAAAAAACTGTTATCTTTTGTTTTCCATAATTATTATATTATTATTATTTTTCCTTTGGTTTGTTATACCATTATATTTTTAAGTACAAAATATTTAATTTAGATAATATGAAATAAACAGAGATAATTTGTAATCAATTTTTAGATTAAAGATATACAAGAGACAGATGCTGGTATATACCAGTGCCAAGTGATTATTGCTATCAATAACAAAATAACTGCAGAAGTTTTGCTTCAAGTACGCCGTCCACCTGTTATATCTGATAATTCTACTCGTTCCCGTGTAGTTAGTGAAGGACAAAAGGTCGAACTAGCATGTTATGCCAGTGGTTACCCCGCACCAACCATATCTTGGAAAAAAGAAAACAATGCTATTTTACCAACTGGTGGAGCAAGATTCAAGTATTAAAAGGATATTGAAATGAATCTAAATCATTATCTAATATGTACTTTTATTAGGGGGAATGTCCTTACAATTCGGTCTGTCAAAAAAGAAGACAGAGGCACATATTATTGTGTCGCCGAAAACGGCGTTGGAAAGGGAACAAGGAGAAATATCGCTGTTGAAGTAGAATTTAGACCTGTTATCACTGTTCCAAAGCCTAGATTAGGGCAAGCGCTGCAGTACGACATGGATCTTGAGTGCCACGTAGAAGCTTATCCTCCTCCAGCGATAGTTTGGATCAAAGATGAAGTACAATTATCAAATAATCAACACTACAGGTAAAGTCATTGTAATTTTTATTTATTTATAAGTAAATAAAATTCTCATCATTCTGTTTGTAGTATTTCACACTTTGCCAATGCTGATGAATTCACCGATACGACTCTAAGAGTAATTACAATTGAAAAACGTCAGTACGGAACTTATATTTGTAAGGCAATTAATAAATTGGGAAGTGCTGAAGCAAAAATGGAATTAGTCGGTAATGTTTAAATTTTAATAACTTAATCTATTTTTTTCTCTTTTTAATTGTGTTAATTAATTTATTTAAATATATAAGTAAAAAGTGCTCTTTGCAAGGTAAGTTTTACACAAATTAGTATAAATAGAAATGCAAAACTTGCTTGTATGACTAGCTCATGCATTAAAATTCTGAAAAATACAAGTGCATGTTTCATGTTATTATGTATTTATTTTTATTATTGTATAAGACCAAAATTATTTAGTGCAAAAATAGTAATAAAAAAATGCGGAGATTGTGAGATGCGGTTATAATTAACGGTCACTAAATACTACACACTGGTAATAAATTAAGGCCACCGTAACAATCAAAATCTAGATCGTACTCAAAATGTCAAACCAAAATGATTCAATAACGAATTTTTAGTAAGAAATTTAAATGCAATAATCAAAAATAAATTATTCTTTGAGCAACTTTCCTTGTGTACACACACCTTAGGCTTTAAGAATAATGATGAATCATAATTTGAAATTTAGTTTTGAGTCCTAAGCCATTGTTCGACAAAATGTTTGGGTAAGTAAAAAAAAAGAATGTGAACTGATTTTCTAAATATTGTTTTGTTATTAGAGTGCTTGATAAATGAAGCAACTAATTGCACGTGCTTGCGTTTTCCTAGATCCTAGCGTTTGTATGTTACAGAATCTTCAATCCCTGTGTGCCCTCCTGCATGTGGTCTAGCTCAATACAGCGGATCAACAAAAACCACCAGTACTCCATGGTACCTTGCTACGCCAATTTTTCTTTTCTTCTTCAGGTCAGTTTGAATTTATCATGATTTTTGTTTGTTTGTTTATTGTGCTTGTGGTTGTATACTAACCACTTTTAATATTTTTGTACAACCATCAACTCTTGATTTAAAATAATTGTGTAAAATTTTTCTTTTCTTTTATAGAAATGTCTATGCCTGATGTTAATTATCCAGGTCTTCTGTCAAATTCAGTAAACAACAGGAATTTCCAAGCAGTTGTATTGGTGTTAAATGTATTTAGTATTTTAATATCATAAATTTTTCAATCAAAAATGAAATCATGAGTATGAAATGTTTGGAAGCAAAATGGAACAATTTATTGGTTAAATTTTAGAATCATTACCTCATGAAATTAACATAATGTTCATCAAGCTATAGTTGAAATGTATTGCAAAATCACTGGTAATACTTTGCACATTCATAAAACTTCAGAGGATTTTACTTATTTACCGACACTTTTTTTGGAGAGAGAAAAAAATACTCATTAACGAAATTGAATCCATCCATACATGCTAGTTGTAATGTAACAAAGTCACATTGTGTATATTGTTTATACATATCACTAAAATAATATATGGGCTTATCTGTGTGTATAGTCTTGTCATGTCTTGTACGTGTATTTATAGATTTATATTTTTTACATTTTTATAAAATTTGTACACTTTTCCTTTAGATAGCAATGAAATAAAATAAAAAATACATATTGCTTTCATTATATTTTATATTTTTAGATGTGTATTCTATTTGTATAATTTATTTATAATCATTTTTAAAATTTTCATTAAAATCATATTAAATTTTTGTTCAATCAAATTTCATTGTTTTTGAAGTCATTTAGGTATTTTAATTACGTTAAGCGCTGTTTGACAATAAATACATTATTTTCAATAATCCCTTGTGACTTTAGAAAGCTCACGTGCACACATATTTATTTTTATTTTCTGTAGTCCTTGTGATTTGTATTTTTAATTGAAAAATCATAATTTAATTTTTTGAAAGTATTTCAATTGTAGTTACAAATCATGCACCTTAATGAAAGTGATGTCTTCCATAAATAAACACAAATTCATAAAATAAGAGACATTTAAAAATAATTAATAAAATATCTGAAATGAACACCTCTTTACCTACGTTTTTCTTATTCTAGATCGCTTTCATTTTGCCAAAGAATTTTGTTTTGTATTTGTTCAATCAGCAGTTGATTGTCTTTGTTAATATGACTACTCCATATCTACGAGAATTAAATATTTTTTAGAGATTTAAGACATGCTTTGGTTGTTGTTAGTGATGATATGTAATTTGTTCAATTGTTTTGTATTTGTTCAATCGGCAGTTGATTGTCTTTTTTAATATATCTACTCCATATCTACAAGAATTAAATATTTTTAGCAATTTAAGACATACTTTGGTTATTGTTAGTGATTATGTATTATTATGTAATTTATTTCTTTTCAAAAGGAACAAGGCATATTATTTGCTTTAGTCTGTTTTATTTTAAGACTTTGTGAAGAATTAATGTGTTTAAATTAATATGATCTTGTATATTTTCAAGAAGTTCAACATGAAAGACTGTAAAAATAATGATCTTGAATTTTATCTTTTCACAATTATGTACAATTCTTTGTATTTATAATTCTAAATTTAGAAATAAATAAAAATTAACATTTGAGTTTCTTTATTTTCCTTGCAGATGATTTTATTACATATTAACATTATATTATTTAGAAATCGTGAGATGCATTCTGGTATAATGTGTGTTTAGAAAAACATTTTCTTTAAAGTGCCAACGTTTTGATCTTTATTGACATCATCTTCAGGGCTGGGATTTATGAACATTGTTATAATTATACAAATACATGTAAGATGTGAAAATGAATTTATACAATGATGTACACAATATGAAAATTTTTGGTTTAATCAAAGTATTTGTACTAACTCAAAGTGTGTTTTTTTGTGTAGATATATAAGATATGTGTCGTGTTGAAAGTGTTAGTGAGATGTTAATGTTTTTTTGTTTGTATATGTTGGGTTTTGAGAAGTGGGGAAGAAAATAGGGAAAATTTAAACAATGTTTGTAAATCCCAGGCCCTTAATGTGATCTCAATAAAGATCGAAACGTTGGCACGATAAAGAAAATGTTTTTCTAAACCCACATCACACCAGACCGCATCTCATGATCTCTAATCATTAATTTATAGTCACTAAACACTACATATGAACATTATAGGTGGATATAATTAAATGTGAACAGAAAACATACTAGGGTAATTTACTGATGTTTAACTTTTTGTGGATGTCCCTAAGCTAAAAGAACCACCGTTTATTAAAATTGGACAACATTAGGTTTTTATTGTTTAAGTTAAAAAAAGTTTTTGAATGGATATGTTCCTTCAACCAGAAATCTAGTGTGTACAAGATACAATTCAGAACTGTATAATAAATAAAAAAATATTTGCATGCATATCAAGTAAGTTTAAAAAAAAATTATATTAAACCATTTATTTAAATTAATTATACTTTTCGTTTCAACTAGGAGTTTAAAAAAGCTAAGACTAAAATATTACAAAATAAATTCTTTATAATATTTTATATAAGTAAATAGGTATTAACAAAATGTGTAACTATATAAATATTTTGGACTGTTTATTAGATTCAATTATTTACTTAAGAGTAGATTTTTTTATTTTTAAGCCCTTTAACAGAGCTTTTTAAGATATATCGATACCTTGAAATATCGAGTGTACAGGTATCGATGTATGCTTGGCATCCTTTGACTGGTTTGTACGATTTACACGGTCGTGAGTCGGTCTGTTGTTTATTGTATTGTTTACGATTGTTAGAAAGTCAACTGTAAGTTAGCAAGCATTACATACGTTATTTGCATATTTTTATTCCTTACGTCTTATATATCTAGTACTATTAAAAAAGTCGTAGCTTTTAAGTCGAATACGAACAATCGTTTCAGTTTTGAACTGCGTATGTATATACATACTTTTATGTTTGGAAATCGAATAGGGAAGCTCACAACAGGCATCTTTAAATCGTGAAGAGGATTAGAAAATTACTGTGTAAGATATACTTATTGTTAATTTTAATTTCATTTAGGTATAACTTTCTTTATTAATATATTAACCTATTTATCAATGAAACTGTCGTACTGTTCATAGTTTTTTTTAAAGTTATTTAATTAAGAATTACCTTTTTTTTATATAAACTGTACGTCATGTTTGTTTGCTGTTCTACAGATTGAATCCCTGAGAAAAACAGTAGTATTTCGACCATTCAGTTTTGTTTACATATTTTCTTTTTGGATTTCCTTTGGTTTTTGTTGATCCTTTTAGTCATTTTTAGGTTTTTTTGGCCAAAACATTGATATAACAAGGTCGATTGTGACCCTTTTTAGTACTTTAGGAAAACAATGCATTAACCAGGGCTGATGATGGACTATGGAGTTTACTGAGGTCTGACGGATATGTCCGTCTCAGGCTTTGCAGTACTGCAATCTAAACGGATAAGCCTTGAAAATCAAGTCTAAAGTATTTCTATGAACCTTACTTCTCTTACCAAAAACTCTTGAAATAGTTAGGTTTCAATTTGCACATAAGCATGCGGTTTGGAGTTTGGAAGACTGTTTTTTCAAAATAATTGAGATTATGTTAATTCATTTTTTTGGAATGGATGGTCTACTCGCAAACCGGTTTTAGCAAAAATATTTGATAATAATGATATGATATATATAATAATGATGATTGATAATAATAATATTAATATTTAATATTTGATGTAGAGCATTAAACGCTCATCATCAGGCTGAAATTAAAATTAATTAATTCACGTTGAGAGATGTGTTTGTAGATTTCAGCCTAGAACCATCGTTTTCAAAAAATTAACTACTTTTTTCTTCCAGTGAGGTATAAGTCTTATGATCTTGATCACAATTTTAAAGACACTCATGAGATAATACCAGGTAATCAGAAAAAAGAATTTCTACTGTTAATCAACATTTCTAATTACATAGGAGGATTAGGTGTTTACATCACATAGTAACAAGAGATAATATATCACTGTAAAGAAAAAAAAAGTCTTGAACAGTTTACTGTAATTTATCAGAACGTATTCTTCTGGGCTTATTGTATGAATTTCACTTCGGTACTAGGGTAGCTGAGGCATCTTGTAAAATTTACACTGCGTTCAGTGATGAAACAGTAAGTAAGCGCACTGCCAGTTAATGTTGTTCAGTTTATAAGGAACCCATTTGCTCAATGTCCTCCAAAGATTATGTAAGCCAGAATGAATGGTTTCATAGCTTACATTGAACACTAGTAATATTTTATTAATAAGTATAAGTAATATTTTATTTTATAATAGTTTGATTATTCATTATGGCAATGATTTACCTTCTTTTGTCACAAGGAGATATTTGTCTTTTTGAAATGACACCCATATAAACAGAAGGCTTGTTGGTCATTCTGGTACGACTAAGAACAAACAAAAAATTCTAAAATTCAGGGTAAAAATTATTTAGGAGAAGTTATTTAGGCCAAATGTAATGTTTTATTTAACCCAAGGAGTCAAAAATTATGAATTAAACATTAAAAAAAAAATCTTTTAGTTATGTGTTATACTGATAGGTAGGTGTTTTTTTGTACATGAAAAACTCCTTCATTGAGGTAGCAATCTGTTGTTGCAATATTTATTGCAAGCTACAGGAACTGTTATTGGTGTAATTATTATGTTAATATATACTATTTATTGTTGAATTATTCTTTCAGAATAAAACAGCATGGGACGTAGAAAGAGTAAAAGAAAACCTCCGCCTAAAAGGAAAGCAATTGAACCTTTAGATATCCAATTCAATTGTCCTTTTTGCAACCATGAAAAGTCGTGTGAAGTTAAAATGTAATTTTTATTATGAATAATTAAGGGGAAAACTTTGTTTAATTATATATTTCTTCACTAACAGGGACAAAGGGAGAAATTCAGCAAGGATAACATGTCGTGTATGCTTGGAAGATTTTCAAACTACGATAAATTTTTTATCAGAGCCGATTGATGTTTACAATGACTGGATAGACGCTTGTGAGACTGCGAATTAAACCTTTAAAAAGGTTTTATCTACTTACAGTGCACATCGGGAAAAACATTTGGTGTTTTACAGTAGGTTTATTTTGTAAAAACTGTTAATATACCTTGTGCTTATTTAGACAATTGTATAAAAAGAGCTGTAATTTTTTTTTTCGAATTTATTACATTTTTTAGTGTGTGTTAATATCTATATTGTACCTTTATGTGAAATAAATTTATTGATTTTTTTAGTTTTATTTTTATTTAACAAAAAGAGTGCAGTGATCAATATCATCAATTTTAATTTTGTTATATAACTGTTGAAGATGTAATGAAAAATGGTTTTAAAGCATTTTTGAACTAACGAGAACAGGCCCATTAACAATGTTAAAATAATAAGCAAATATAAATAAAGACTTTTCTCTTTCCAGATGTACACATGATTATTTAGTTTATTTGGAAACAGATTGACTCTCTCTCTTTTATTACACCTTCCAGCTTCACATTTCCTATGTAAATAAAGTGAATCGAAACTTAAAAAACAATTGTAAGAATTTTTGAGATTGTCTTTAAAAGTTGTTTTATTTGAATGGAAGTGCAGTATATTAAGTAGGGCTGTTGAACAAGACTGCATCCATGATATTGTAGGTAGTTTTTCATTTAATAATCCTAATAATTCAATTTTTTTTTAAATCCAAGCTATTATATTTCACATGGCAGTTTGTGTTCATTTGTAAAAATGTGTGGTGATCAGTGACCATGTAAACATTAAAGATTACCATGTTTACATGGTGACAGTTATTTAGAAATCGTGAGATGCAGTCTGGTGTGATGTAGGTTTCAGAACATTTTCTTTATCGTGCCAACATTTCGATCTTAATGAGATCATCTTCAGGGCCTGGGATTTACAAACATTGTTTACATATTACAATTACATTTTGGATGTGGAAAAGTGAATTTATACAATGCAAAATATATTTTATTTTGTCTTCTGTGTAATTGTGCCATTCTTGCGTGTCGTGTCGAGAGTGCCAGTGTGACATTGGCACGATAAAGAAAATGTTTTTCTGAAACCTACATCCCACCAGACCGCATCTCACGATTTCTAAATAAATATTTATTTGTAAATTTACATATTTTTTACTTGTTTTCATAATTTATTAGTATATTGTGTGGGCTAAGTGACTGGAAGACAAAACAATCTTTTGCATTGTTATAGTTGAACTTAGGCTAGGCGAAAACGAAAATGAGGACCCTTTGAAATTAAATGGGGAAAAGTTAAATGTGTGAGGCACTCACTTTCTGACATGTTAAAAAAAGTAAATGCTTCACCCTTTTGATTATCATTCAATCTCATTTAAACCATCTTATAAAAGTTTATAAGCTGTAATACCAAGAAAACCTGAATTTCTATGTTAAGTGTGCTGACATGCTCAAACCTGTTGCATATAATTGACTTAAAAGCCAATTCCTGTGTAATGAGTACACCATAATCATCAGCCTGTCATCACATTTAAAACATTACTTTATACAATAACTTACATTACTTGAAATAGGATTAAATTTTCAATAATGTTATTAATATTGGCATTGTCCGATCTCAGAACTTGAATTAACAAGACTGAAGGTTATTCACAAAACAACACCATTAAGAGTCAAATATATATTTTATTACTAAAGTGAAAAAATAATATATATCTATTACTCAGTATTATTAGGTTATATTGTAATACATAAATTTTTGTTCATCTTCAATCAATTTAAATTAAAAAGATTACAAAAAAAAATTGGTTGATGTTTTTATGTGACATAAATGCTACCTACAAAAAATAACATAACTAATTCTAAAGTCAACTTAGTAAATAATACACTTTGCATCACATAGAGTATTTTGATAACAAAATAAAAATAAACTTATCAAAACCAATTTAAAATTTGATTTGGTATGTATAAAAAAGATAAACGTATTGGGGTCAGCAATCTCCAAGTGTTGTGATAACATTTTTTTTAAATTTAAGTAAAACGTGTTACTTAAAAAGTAATAACATAATGTCAGTCAGAGATCAAAATATACTGTAATATCTATCTATATCACAATCTTTTATTAATAATAGTTTAAACTAACCATCCATTTCAGTCAATGTACTCATTGCTGCCATAAAACTGAATCCGATTAAGACAGCAAAATATTGTACTAGGTTAATAAAGCTTGGCTGGTTTTTCCGCCGTTCCCTTGGCAAAATTTCACACATCACGACATAGAGAAGTGTTCCTCCAGCTAAATCCTATAAAAATAAATAAATTAATGATAACAACTGGCCTTTTTGTTGTATGTAATCTTTTACTTGGAGAATAGGCACTAATAAATTGAGGCTTGGCATTTTGTCAGGCTGAAAAACAAATCCCAGAGCGATTCCAGCAGCTGAACCGACAGCAAATACAGACAGCGGAGGCACGATTTTGTATGTTGGTCGGCCATCGGCGATTAATTCAGAACCGAGGCAAAATGCAACAAGTAATTTATGGCAACATACAGCTAGTAAAAGTAATAGGACCTGAAAATTACAGTTTTAATTAATAGTTGCAAAAGAACCACAAATATTTACTTTTAATCAACCAAATATATACACGTTTTGTGATAGAATATAAGTATATATATAGTGCATAATATATTGAATAACATTGAAAACTATTTTAACAGTTTTCATTGTTCTATTGATCAGATACAACCAGCTTCTTCTGAAAGATGTCTATATTTTGTGTCTGTATACTGCAGTATACAATATTTTTTTAGATGGTGTCATAATCTCCATTGTGTTGTTATATTTTAGCCCCACCCACTAAGCATTAATTCATGTAAGGAAGTCAAACAGCTTGTACAATATTGGGAAAATTTTTAAACGAATTATTATTATTATTATTACTGCATGTTATGGGAGCTTGGCAGATTTTTTAACATTATTTGATAAGTCCATTACAGTTCGTGGTCCAATTGACCAATTAACATTTTTCAATTAATTAATATTTATGAAAGGTAATTGAGAAATGTTAATTGGTCAGACGACAAACTGTAATGAATTTAATAATTAAAATGAAGTATACCTTCACGAAAGCTCTCCGTGGCCATTTCATTTGTCGCCGGGAATCAAATAGAGTACACGGCATTTGAAAAATGGCAAAAAGGAGGGAAAATTCGAGAGGTGAGGTTGCGATGGCAAGTTGGTGTCCGAGGACACGATAGCTCAAGTGGTAGAGCAGCGGCGTAGTTAGCTGAAGGTCGTGGGTTCGAATCCCACTCGTGACACTAACTTTTTTATCTCAACCAATACCTTTCATAATATTAACAAATTGAAAAATTATTTTATAAGGTTGCAAAGAAATGTGTGGTGTTTAGAGACTGTTAGCCAATGATTTGGAGATCGTGAGGTGCGGTCTGGTGTGATGTAGGTTTTAGAAAAACCATTTTCTTTATCATGCCATTTACTTTGATTGAATCTAAAATTTTCTAGCATTGTATAAATTCATTTTTTTAATCTAAAAAAAAAATTTCTAGCATTGTATAAATTTTTTTTAATCTAAAATTTTCTAGCATTGTAGATTCATTTTTTGTTTCCAATCTAAAAATCTTTCTAGCATTGTATAAATTCATAATTTTTTTTTCACATCCTACATGTATTTGTAAAACTTAAACAAAGTTTATAAATCCCGACCCCTGAAAATGATCTCAATAAAGATCGAAATGTTGGCATGATAAAGAAACGTTTTTCTAAAACCTAAATCACATCAGACCGCACCCCACGTTCTCCAAATAATCGTTGCAAAGAAAAGTTAAACTACAGCCAAAAGAGTGTATAGACCATCAAGAAGTTGTATTAGTTACCAAGGAACTTTTGAAAAGTATACCAAACATCAGTTAAAAGGGCAGGTGATTTGGATTTAGATTTATACAGGCTCAAATTTGCACATGTACATACCAACATACAAACAAGTGCCAAGTTGAGCCTGTTCGCTTCTTATACTCCACCGGCAATTCCAGATTTTGCTATTTATGGTAACTTGCCAGCAGACCTGCGAATCACCCACCCTGGTCCAGAGGCAGACCGACCTCACCTTATCTTTTCAGCCTCCAAGGTTGGGCTCAAGGGGGGGGTGATGTCATCAGCTAGGTCAATTCAGCACCCAATGCATGCAATTCCAAAACTATTTGTACTCAAGTTCATTCTTATATAAATTCACTCCTATTTACATACCATTCATTCGATTAAGGAGATGTAATACTCAACACTCCTCCATCATCCTTTGTATATATTATAGAAATAACCTAATTAAGAGTCGATGGGGTACTTGATATTCCGCTATCGACCTTCTCACATCACAAATTCAAGCTAACAAATGCATTCACTCCCAACACAAACTAGGTATACAGAACAATTATTACTATATACTAGAATAACCCTGTTTCCCCTACGAATTGGAACAAGAGACCTAAATACGCTCTGCTGTGCTCATCGGGTGACAACCATGCGTGAAAAACAGGTGAAAAGAAACCTTACATTTTGCAAAACCAGAGACCTGGAAAGTTTAGAGTATTTATCTCTTATTAGAACAAATTAAATATTGACAGGGTCAAGTGAACACTTGAAATTTGAAAATATATGTACTAATTGAAACAGGTCTTATCTGTGTATGGATGAGAGTCAGAGGTAAGTAGCTTGTATATATATTATAATTTCCTACCCCTCGTACAGTCGGTTCCACGCCTATGACTAGACCCTCCAACAGCGAATGCAGAGAAAATGCAAAAATAAGACTGAAATTAGAACATTTCAATTCTGGCGGCATCTCTTCCTGAAATATTACGTTATGTTATTTATACGATTTTGTAATACTAAAAATAAATACTTTTCACCATTTCATCCCCATGCAGGTCATCATCCTGTCCTCCATCATGACTAATCGAACCATAGCTTTGTCTTATAGTTTGGTAAGGAAGGCTCTCTTTCAAAAGACAGATAACGGTTAAACATACAATCGTGAATTATTGTGTTTGAATAACAGACACTATTCTAATCAAATGATTGGATTACATAACAAAAAAGCAAATATTCTTTTTGAAATATTTAGATCAAGGTGGGAGTTAACAAACTCTTATGAACTTTTTATTATAAATTGTTTTAGAGGATGTTTAGAAAACCATTGGGAGGGCAAAATTATGTTGAATTGACCGTGAAATCATGTTACATAATACATGGCACTGAAGAAATCGGATAGATTCATAGATATACACATAGCATGTAGATATATAGTTGTGTACAAATTGCATATTGTTAAAATAATTTGTTGAAGAAGTGAATAACGGTCAGGAATAAAGTATTTTGGAAAAACACCTTTTTCATTATTTTGCCAACGTTTTGGCCTTTATTCAGATCATCTTCAGGGCCTGGGTGAATTACAAAACAAATGCTGATTGGAAATGAATAAAGGTAGAAACGTCAGAAAAAAAATGAAAAAGGTGTTTTTCTAAAATACTTTATTCCTGACTGCTCCTCACTACATCAACAAATTATTGAACAACCAGTTGCTAAATAACACACATTGTTAAAATATTTATTTTAAGATGTTTCCATTTATAAATTAATTAATTAGTTCACAAAAATAAAATAATGCTTACCCAGTGAGGATCGTTCAGCTCTCCAGTTTCGTATAAAATTTAATATGACATCCGACAGGTATATGAGCATGAATCCAGAGCAGAATACTATTTCAGCCCATCCATTGAGATTCTTACGAGTATCGGGCAAAATGTGTACAATCGACGTTGAAAGGAGGACACCGCCTCCGAAGCAAAGCAAGGCAGAGAGCAACACAGAATCCCTGTACCTTGTGCCTAGACCTAGAAGGGATGGGAGAACACCGAACAGTATACTGCCTCCAGTGACTAACAATATAGCCAGTAGTTTCAAATCAAACACAGACCACATTTTTGTTCAAAACAAAACGGTCCAATGATAAAACAGTTATACAGAAGAAAGCAAGAAATGTAACGTATAAATATATACAAAACTACAGCAATATTAAATTAACATAGCTCTGGTATGTCTCATAAAAGAGGGTCTGGTAGCTGACTAAACATAAAATAACTAAGGCGAAGAAAAGCCTGCAAGGAACGCCCCAATAAACAATGAGACATTCGACCTTTGTTATATATTGTACAGACAGTATGTGTTATCAACTTATCACACAACCACCAGACCGCATCTCACGATTTCGGAATAATTATCTTTATCACACAAAATTCATGATTATTAAGATCTAATCTTATCTTAAATTAAAATATATTGCAATCGTGTGATATTATCGAATAAACCATCGATAAATAACGATTATCGAAATCTTTATTTTAAAAAGTTATATTTTCCATTTATTTTGTAATTTTCAGCTACAGAGCTCTAATGTAATGTCATCAATAATAATACATTTTATAAAGACTTATGGAGAGAATGCCACCTCATATGAAAACCATATTTGAGCACAGCAACTGATTGTGAGCTCTCTATTATAATTTTGAAGAACTAGGGATCATCTACTGTACAAAGTGGTTTTATTTTATTTTTTGAAATGTATAATGAGATCAGATGTATTAATTACAAATTATATTAAAGGCCATCAATCATTTTGAAACAATAAAATTTTTCCTTTCCAAAATCCTTCTTCAAGACATAGACAGCAGCAATGCCGCCCCTAGCAGAGCCACCCAGACAGAGCAGCAGCTTCTCTTGTGCTAATGAGTGTGCTATTCAAGAGTGAGACATGCGAATGCTCTGGGCATCATTCACACGCCCAGTGTCTAGGTTTCCTTTAACCCACAGAGCGCTGCCCCCAAATTGAAACCATTCATGTCTTATTTAATAAAGCTGCTGATTGCAAAAAATTAAAATGTTCCTCTATATTCCCTGCATTGTCTCAACAAAGAGCATTGTGTCTTCAGTGCTTTATAGTGAACAAGTCAGTTAAAATCAGTTTCACATGAGGGACTAGGCAGTTTCTCATTTAAGTGTCCATGTGCCAGTCAGCAGTGCCCTATTTGCAGTCTGTTCAGTACCCTTTTTGACTTTGATCTCTCTCAATTTATTAATGGATTTTTTTGCCCATTGTTCTTCACATTCTGATATATAAAATGACATCCGACTCTGGAACTGTTTGTGTGTTAACACCTTCCAGAGCTGCTTTGCTAGCAACCTGATCAGCTAATTCTTTTGCTTATATATCTTGACATCAGGGAGCCATAAAAAGCATCTTGTGTCTATCTAGCAACAGCCTGACGTACTTCTTAGACTATGGTATTTAAACCGAAATGATTTTTCAACAGCTGAAATGAGGGTAACAAGTTAGTGCAAATACCCAAGGTGTCTTTGATGCACTCTACACTCTTGTATTGATTATTATTGCAATAAAAATATTCAAGCAAATGGCTGAAATATTTTTGAAGAATATATTGAATAAGAATTATAATATATTATAATGTGTGTGTGTGCGCGTGTGCACGCATGTGTGTGTGTCTGTCTGTCTGTCCATACCTACGCATTTTTCATCTAGTTAAAAAAAAGTGTAATAGTACAAAACAGAAAGAACTAACTAAAACTAGTTATTAATTCCTCTAAATACTGCACATGCATTACTAATACTACAATTATCTTTTAGTCCGTTGAGACTCAACTAAATCTTACTGAGAAGGCGGTTGGTGATAACCTCAAAATGCACTTAAATAAAAAGAATTTATAAACATTGCAAAAGCCTAACTATAGAGCCATTACCGCTTGATAATAGACATTCACAAACTAAAAAAATTGTGAAATTTCTTCTTAAGTCTGTGTCATCCTTGCCTCTTATTATTTGGGTGAATATGATCCCTCTCCATCTGAACCTCAGAGGGGTTTTGATAACCTGAACCTCACCAAGTTTTTGATACGTTGAAACTGGCCTGCTGATCCATCCCACTGGTACTGCCATTTCCTTTTGATCGTTTTGTTTATTGCATTTTCAGCAGCAGAGGGACAGATAAAATGATTATTTCATTCCTTGTACATCATTTATTATGGATTTTCTGTCATTCTCTGCAATAACCATTCAATTTCATATAATATAAAACATAAAACTTGGTACATAGGGCAAACAAATAATATATTTTTTAATGGAAATTATCCTTTACCATTAAATATTTGTTTGTACCTGTGTATTTAACTTTTTTGTATATCTTAATCTATTATAATATGTATTTCTTTTCTTTAATGTCATTGCTTTTCAAGGCCATTCTAGACATCAAAGCAAGATGTCTTTTTCATTCCTTGAAGTATAGAATAGAAAAATTCCATTTGTTGCAGTGATTATGTATAACTGGGGATATGTGATACAATATAGAACAGTATAGAAGAGAAAGAAAATATAAAATATTATATGTGCACTGTATTTTCTTTTATTTGCTGATGAGATCCATATGGAAGTATTTGTATCTGTGTATTTTGCTTTCTTATATCTTAGTCTAATGTTATAATATGTATTTATTTTCTTTTAATATCATTGTTCTTCCTGGCCAGTCTATGATGTATAACAAAGTAAGTTGTCCATTTCATTCCTTTAGGAATATGTATACTGTATTTTCTTTTAAGCGCTGACAACATACATAAGGGAATATTTGTATCTTTTTTTCAGTTTTCTTTGTATATCTTAATTTATACAAATACTGAATATATTTTTCTTTCTTTAAAGCCATTTTTTTCTTAGCCACTCTTTAAGCATACATCAAAACAAGATGCCTATTTTATTCCTTGCCGATATAGAATAGAAAAATTCCATATTTTTAGACTGATTATAACAGGGAGTATATGATGCAACATAAAACAGTATAGAACAGAAATAAAACAAAAAATATTATATATATACTTTATTTTCTTTTAATTGCTTACAAGATACATATGGGAGTGTTTGTATCTGTGTATTTTGGTTTTTTATGTGTCATTGTTTTTCTGACCAATCTGTGACATACATCAAAACAACATGTCCATTTCGTTCCTTTAGGTATATGTATACTGTATTTTCTTTTAATTAAAGAAATAAGTAATTTATTATGGATCGATAGGAAAACAAAAAATAATATTCTATCATTTTTAAATTATGTTTAATTTTTTCTTTGCTTTTTTTTTTTTATCAAGAAACATTCCGTTTAAATGTACTTCATAAACTTTGTAAATGAATTGGATAATTCAGAAAACTTCAATCTTCAATCTTGTTCAATTGAAAAAAGAAGAAAACATAGGCACTTTTCATGTAGACAGTGTAGTTAAATTTTCTTGCATTTATCAAATTGTTTATAATCGAAGTATAAAGTAGAGTATCATCACATGTTAGTGTTATGATCGGTTTTGAATAATGTCAAAAATAAATTGTGTCCATATTTAGTTAGCTTTATATTTTTGAGAGAAAAAATTATCTATTTTTCCCCATTTAGAGAAAAACAACTCCGCCATCACATAATTAGAATAAAGGCCGTATTACATACAACAGAAAGAGAAAGAAAGAGGGAGAGCGAGACAGATGAGAAAAGGAAGACAAATAAAATAAAAATTCGCCACACTTTTCGAGAATAAGAAGCGATTTAATCCCGAATTATCTTTCGGAAACAAACAGACCAAATCACAACAAGAAAATGGACCAAGGAAGGCAAAGTTCACAATTTCCCACCGTGTACCGCGGGGCAGATATTTTCAAATTGTACCCGTGCCATTATCTGTGATGGCGAGACAGACCAAATTTTCCGTATTCAGGCAAATGGTGTTTTCTTCCTTTTCCAACTGACAAGGCATTTCTGAAGGGTGAGCTTCGAAACGACTTTAATAATAAACCAACACAGTACATAGGTAAAGGCCGTCACGGAAGGGAGATAAGAGACGACTCATGGAATCTACAGTAAGTAAATCTCTCAATATTACACAAATAGGTCATCATTTCATTGAATACGGATTCTTTCTAAATAATAGAAATGCATTAGATTATTTTTTTAACTGTTTGTATATTAAGAGGATTTTATCCACCTGTTGGATCGTCCGGTAATTATTTTTCTTGGTTATTGAATTTACCGGTGCGCTTTTAAATCATTCGAGTCTTCGTTGGAGAAGAGCCAAGGTCAACGGTAGGAGCTGGCCGAAGATTTCTAAAGGAAAACCAAATTATTTCTTCAAACGCCGTTCTTTGTAATCAAGTTAATTATTTCCTTTAATATCACGACCATTCCGATTGACATATTAATAAAATAAACTGATCATTTCAAACGTGACGCTATAATCCATGAAACTGTTTTTATTCGGAAAAAATGGTGGAAAACTTTCTTCAAAAGTTAACACACTTCTTTTATCTGTAAAGATTTTTAACAGTTTAAATAAACATAAGGTTGGAACGTGTTACTTTTTCCAACAATGTACAACAAAATATGTTTTAATCTTCTTAGAAAAAAGAATTCAATAAATAGAATTATTTATTTTTCAAAATAATTTGTAATGATCGGTTGTATTTCATTATTTATACAATAACAAATTTAAAATAATAATAATAATATGACAAAATTAATTCAGCATCACAGATCTTCAGGCGATAACCTGCAATTTGCCATTTCAATCCTGCTCTTCGTACTGAAATCTGATTTCTTTTGTATAATCAACAACGACATAAACAGTGTTGGAATTAACTGAATTATTATTTGCAATTAAATTTATTTTATTATTTAAACAAAAAATCCATACTGTTGCAGTATGACGTGCGACAAACATTAGTGCTAATGATTATTTGGAGATTGTGAGATGCGGTCTGGTGGTGTCACGTTCTCCAAATAATTATTAACTAAAGGTCGCTAAACACCACACATTAGTGCTAACTGGTGTATGATCAAAAAAAGAAGAAAAATACTGCCCTGATATTGGCCTTTTAAAGGTCGAAAGCTTGGCAAGTGATTGCAGTTTCTTCTTGTTTAACTGTACACCGGGTAGACATCTTACACTATGCAACATCAGTCGATAACTCTACATAGTCGTTAGTGCAAACGTCTGAATTTTAAAAAAAGTTTTGATTTTACATATTCAAAACAAATTTTAATTAATTTTTTGTTATATTAATAGTCAGAAATGAGAGGAAAGAAGGAAAGTTCAAGTGTTCCATGCCATAAATATTTCACTAATCTGTATGTTTTGGGCTCCTGGCCCATTCTCAGCAGCTCAAATGGGATATTCTCCAATCCAAATCTCTGTAAAAACAAAGAATTGCTAGGTAGAATGTATATAATTAAAAGTTGGAATGTACAATAGACTCTCGTTATTTACGTTTTCATTAATCAGCGGGTGCCTCCCTATTGAGTTTTAGAGGAAAGTGGGATCATGGTAAAGCACATAAAAACAGCAGCATAATTGAATTCTCATTGGGGGGGGGGGACAAAAAAACAGAAAGTGCATTGGTATGCAGATGGAAAAAAATGCTTCAAAGCTTGAAATTCAAGGTGTTTCCTATTATGCGCGTTGCTGCTTGGAACGTATCCCCCCAGATAACAAGAGTCTACTGCATTTCTATTAATATTGTCTGATGTACTGTACTTGGGAGATGACTCATTGGCACTAGTGAGAAAGCCAAGGAGCCTGAAGTTTACAGAATAAGTAAATGTATGGAATACTTAATTTTTTTTCTCATACAACCTTTTCAATAAAATATTTAAAAAACATTGAAAACAAAAAAATTAAATGAAAATCTTGATTTTCCCCCAACTTGTTTTGTGCAAATATCTTACAGTACAATTTCGATAAAATACATTATTATGATAATAGTTCAATCAAATACTCTAAAAGTTTTTTTTTTTCTTTGTTGGTCGTAATATATATTTTTTACCCTGTGAGTTATTTTATTTGTTGCGTTAAATACCTTTTTTTTTATCCACCTGACCGCTTGCATATTTAAATGGTTCATGTGTCCATATTTTTAAATATGTACATTTCATGTTTTCATAATAAAGATTGTTAGTTCAATAATTATAGGTGTATGTTTATTTTTTGGGAATAACAAGAAAATCAAACTTTTCATTTTCTGACCATTTTCTATAATTGTCAAAAACATGAATAGTTGAAATGTTTATGTCTGGAGGAAAGGTATGATGAATAAGAATTTAAATATTGTCAGCTCAATAAAAATATGTTTTCATGCAATGTCACACGCAAAAAAGGTTGTTTAAAACTGTTTCAAGAGAACTAAAAGTTTATTTATTTATTTTTTTATTATAGTTAGTTATTTACATATATTTTATTTGTTAAAATTCGTTTTTTAAAAATATATTTTTAAGGAAGGAAAAAAAACTAAAAGCCATTCAGAGTGGGCAAACATATGTGTTTTATAATTTAAAAAACAATGTTTTTTCCACAAAAAAATTGTGCAATGATTTTGTTTCTGTTGTTATAAAAAAAATTTCTGGCTATAACAGTTCTTAACAAATACACATTTAAAAAATATCTTAATTTAAGCAGCCAGTGCCAAAATAAAATATATTTTGCGTTCATAAAAATACATTTGTATTTTAATACTTTTTAAACATAAATTTTGGAATCAATTAAACATCTTGTCCCTTTATTTTAAATTTAAATTGTGAATATTATCTTTCAGGACTGAAAAGTTTCGACCATCGGGTAGTTAAGTATTTACTGTCAATTTCCGCTTACCATGCTCAACATCGTCTAGTGAGAAATTCAGGGTATTGAAATAACATTTATCTTACATATTAAATTGTTTTATTGCAAAGTAACAATTAATTTATCAAGTTGTACAGGTATACACACTACTCTGGTTATGTACAATGCGATGTATCCTACAACACATGCTGTACACTTAACTTCCCAGGCAACCCTCAATGAAGGTCGACACTTCTCTAGTTCTTCTGGTTTAGACTTGATACACATCATGGACGGAGAGTATGCACAGAGAAAAGAATACTTTTTCCCACCTCACGGTGCCATCAACTTTTCTCACAATGGATCAACCAAACATGTAATGCCTCCTTCACACAACGGAAAAACATATTATAATACTTCTAAAAGAGAAAACTGGAGCTCAAGAAATCAGAACAAACCCAAAAGGTATTTTTCTTTGTTCCTATTTCGTTTCTCTTTTCTTCTTTACATGGTTCTTGGCTTCGTATGTCTTTTCTGAGTTAAGTCTATAGCTCGTTTCTTTGTTTGATAATACTTCACTCTGATAAAAGATCCACAACTTGACAAATATTTTAAACTTCTTACATTATTTTTCTCTTTCTACAAAGGCAATGCCAAACAAAAAACAAAACAAAAAAACAATTGTTACTAGACATTCTTTTGTCAGGTTCTCTTTAAGTAATTAATACTTTGTTAAAGGAGACTATTGTGTTAAAAACTTTTGCACTTTTAATGTTAAACATATTTTTTTTGGCCTATTTGAATTTATGAATTTCAAGAAAATTAATATTGTGTTAATCTAAACCATTAGTTAGTAGTTCACAAAAAAGGTACATACCCAAATTTACTGTCAGCTGATTTCAAATGTTTTTTTATTTACTTATTCAAATTTTAAAACTGTAAACTTGATGTGATAACGCAATCGCTACAACTAGTGGAGGGATTCAATTTTCCTACAATGAAAATAGTTAAGAACTAACCATGTGGAGTGGTCCTGTGGATCAGGGCCTTAATAAGCAACTCAATTTCTGTAAAGTTTAGAAATTCTGACTTATGTAACTAAGATGAAGAACAAAATTCTCAAAAGACTTTGAGGCCATGGTTGAAGATGTACGTAGTTTAAAAAAAATTTAAAAAAATTAAAAAAAAAAAGCTGGCTTTCATTTAACAGCAGCCAATACAAAACATGGCCCTCTACAAGTGTAATATCTTAGAATTGTCTTGATTATAATTTTACAGTTTGAAACTTCCACATTTTTCAGATTTCCTAATTTCCATTAATGATTTATAAGTTAATATTATTCTTATTTGAATGTTGAGGTAACATCTTTTCTATACTGATTACCAGCATTGAATCGTATAGAAAATATACATATATATAAAAAAAAATAAAGTGAATCATTTGTAATTTTAAAACGTACATATTTTATACAGTAATTTATTGCATTTATTTGATTATCATGCACTTAATTTGTTTGAACAAAGACTTTTATATTGTAACAGTTTCGTTCATCATAATATAATCCTGCATTATTTTCAGGTTAAACCATGTTATATCTGCACCATGTATCCCTACTGCTTTAACAGAAGAATCTGGTGAAAATGGTACGTCAAGATCAAACCAAAATCCCTGTTTACAAAATACATTTGCTGATGGCCTTAAAGATGATTCAAGTGACAAGTCAAGCAATAGTGACTGTAAAATTGTCACGTAAGTTAGCATTGTAAATAAATTTTAATAATTTATTAATTATAAAATGTAACCTAGGAGATTAAATGAAATTCAAAATCAGAAGCATACAGTGCATGGAAATAATAGAAATCAGCAACGAAATGAGAGGAGGAATGAAGTGTCTAGTTATCCAAAAAGGCGTATGAACAATTATCCTCGAAGTCCCCCGATGGGGGGGTACAGAACTCGCCGAATGAACAATATAATGATTAATGTCCCATCTCCCTTTCCACCCAAGTA
The DNA here is from genome assembly GCF_000648675.2 of Cimex lectularius. Classification (NCBI taxonomy): domain Eukaryota; kingdom Metazoa; phylum Arthropoda; class Insecta; order Hemiptera; family Cimicidae; genus Cimex; species Cimex lectularius. The sequence continues at coordinate 175,753 of NW_019393002.1, forward strand.
CTACATTTATGCAAAATTTCAAGTTGTATACAGTTGCTACCACTTTAGTAATTAGTAATTTTATAAATTTCAGTTCAATGTTTGCACCATTTTATACTGCCCCTGATCGTTTTCTACACAGAGCTCATTTAATGGAAGTTAAACACACACCAGAGGGACTTAACTGTGGATCAATTTGGGACCAAGTAATAAAACTTATGTTTTTTACCTTTCCTTCTAACATGTAAAAAAACTTGAACTTTTTTTTTAAGTGGCTTTTCTTGTTGAATTTTCAGTTAATAATATCTGACTAAGAATACAAAGATATGAGAAAAAGTTTTATTTACAAGTTGTTTAAACAGTTACTGATTATTATTTAGAATAATTGTTGGATAATTATTTAGAACAGAAGTGTGTGGTTTAAAGTAACAACCTTAAGAAAAAACTGCTTGGGTCTAAAAAGTAATATTGCTAATTGGATATGATATATAATTAAATATTGGAAATGAATTACCCATTAAAGAAAATCTCACATTTAAGTGATATTGTATTCCAACAATAACTTAAAATTTTATAAAGATTATATATATAAAACAAGCTAAAGCTTCTTCTGTCACAATATTTGTTATCCATTGAATAAAATTCTTAGAATAATTTTTGTTTATCTTCTAAAACTAGATACGTAGTAAAATGATTTTGAACAATTACAGCTCTCTCAGGCTATTTGGAAAAAATTTATTACAAGTCAACAAACTGAAGAAACTTACAGAAGAAAAATGGGCTTATGGAAATGTCTGTATGTTTATATAAAGGTGAAGATCAAATGTTCGATTGCTATTGCTATTAGAGCAAATAGTGATTTGAAAAAAAAATTTTTTTGTTTTTTGTAGACTTACTTCCCGAAATATGGATTGTATTTAGTTGGCTCAACTATGAGCGGCTTTGGTAGTGAATGCAGTGATGTGGATATGTGCTTACTTATAAGACATGTTGAGGTTGATCAGCGAAGTGAGGCCATTTCTTATCTCAGTGACATTTACAAACTGTTGGAACACTGCGGTAAAATTATTTTTCTAAGATTATATAACAAAAAATTGTAATACAAAGATAAATTTTAGATTTTGTTGAAAAGTTAAAACTTATTCAGGCCAAAGTCCCTCTTTTAAAGTTTCGGGATTGTAAACAAGGTTTACAAGTGGATCTGAATTGCAACAATTCAGTTGGCATTCGAAATACACATCTCTTATATTGTTATGGAAGAAGTAAGTTAGAGCATTCAACAATAACGACATAATGTTAATACTCTATATAAAAGTACTGTTTTCATAGTGGATTGGCGTGTCAAACCTTTAATTGTCATAGTCAAGCTTTGGGCACAATGGCATAATATCAACGATGCTAAAAACATGACAATATCAAGTTACTCCCTTGCTCTAATGGTCATTCATTTTTTACAATGTGAGTAATTATCATGTTTTCCTAAGAGAAACCATTTTAATGAGATGTTTACCATTCAGGCGGAGTGAGTCCTAAAGTTCTTCCTTGCTTGCATTCAATTTATAAAGAAAAATTCAATTCAACTTGTGACATCAGTACAATCGATATCCATGAAGAACTAGAGCCATATTTTTCCAACAACAAACAACCACTAGGAGAATTATTGTTACAATTTTTTCAATATTACGCTTCTTTTGAGTGAGTATTTTTTAACTCTTATGGGTGGAGGGATGACAGGTGTTTTGAGTTTACATAGTTTTATTATCTGTCCCAATATAATTAACCTGAAATTAGATTTAAGCTTGGTGAACCCAACAATTATTCTTTTCCTTTCTTCACCTGTCTAGTGACCTCCATGAAGATTGAAACTCCACAGAAATTAGATTTATTTCCTTATAAAGTATCTAGGGTAAAAGACAAAGACACAATAGGGTGTATAAAAAAAACAAAAAATAGGTTTTATCTAAATAAAATTACATAATATTCAAAATACATCCCAATATGAACCATTGTAGTTGGCTATGTTTCATCCAGTTGCATGATATCTTGCTTTTATGCTAGTACCTCTCTTTTAAATAATTGTCGAAAACCTCTTCCACAATTATTTTGACTTTTGCCAAATTTGAAATTTTGTTCATTTCCAATCATTTTGACCTGACAGACCGAAACATCATGGCTGGACAGAGCACAATGATTGGAAATGACCAAATAATCACAGGTTTATCATCCTGCAGACCTCAAGAAGAAATCCATAATTCTTCAAAATAATTAGTTTTTTTCCCTTCTGGGTAATTAATTGAACCAAATAAAATGGTGGAGCCAGCCAAGTATTTGTCCCATAAAGATTTAATTTTTTGTTGGTTCCTATAGGAAATATTTGACTGAAATTTAAAAAAAGTAATTTTTGTAATGGAGAGCTTAACTACCTGTTGGATGTCATGAACAACGGGACAGAATTACTTTTTTTTCAATTATTCTCAAATAAAAGTCCATGTACTATGTTAGGATTTGAACAAAGATCCAAGCACAGCAAATATGAGAGTTGGACACCCTAATAGCTTGGCCGGCCACTGGTCACACTAGTTAAACTTACATGTAATTAATATATAAAGCATTGAAAAAATATCTGAGCTATGTCCCTATGTGCTATATGGTTTCTCAACACACTTGTTCTGAAAAATTGTAAGATTTCCTGTTGAGGTTTGTGGGGCGCAAGGAACCTGTAATTTTGTTTTCTGATTGTCCTAGAATTTTTATCCTTGATTATTATTTCCTAGAATAGTTATCTTTGATTGTCATGGCAGACAGCAAAGATAGGTAGTCCAGGTTGATCAGAAAAACTAAACTACAAGAGTTTTATGCTTATTATTTTCAACCGATTACATACGTTTGTATTTATGTGGTTAGCATTGTACATTATTATATAACCCTAAGTAAAATCTCTTTTCTAAAACTTCTAACTTTTTTACAAATTTTGAACACACTAGTATTTTCTTACCTTTCAATCATATTTAATATCATTAACAACACAAGATTCAATATCGTTCTCTGTACTCTCCTAGAAAATAAAGATAAGATGGCCATGTTTTAATGTTTGTTTTGAATTTTTCAGCTTTATGCAGTATGCAATATCAGTAAGGTGTGCGTCTATTGTTCCCATTGAGGAATGCAGAAACGTCCGCAGTGTGAAGAATGATCCTCATCATTGGAAGTATTTATGCATTGAAGGTATTATATATTTCCAAATGTATATTGTAGATTTTTTCTTTTTAAAGGACCCAGAATGGCAATAATTTTGGCTTTATAATTGAAGCTAACTTCACTGACTACAAATAAACTTCAAGTTTCTCTTGTTCACACCATATTCAATATGCCATTCACTTATCTTACTGCTTGTCCTAGTGAAAGTGATGACTAGAATGCCTGGCACCTATTACGTTTCATGATTGTTTATTTGTCTTCTTACCAAGCTTGTTACTATTGATTCTAAGGAGGATTGATGCTTAATACGATTCAGGGTCTAAATATTTTTCTGATGTTCTTATTTAGCAATTGTTTTCATTTTCATTGGTTGCTCCCAAGACCAGATGGGTTTGCGTTGTGCAGTCATCCACTAGTTTTACTTTACTATTATTATTTTTTTGTATTTAAAGCTTAGGGCACTATCTTACTCTGTTTAATATGATTTTATCATACTCTTTTACAGTTATCAAAAGCAGGCAATTAATGGCATAATAATTCTGCTTGAAAGAATTTTCCAAGATTTTTTTTTCAAATCTTGAATAATTACAGTATGTCTTAGTTCATTGTGGTATTCGATAATCCTCCAGACTTGCTCCAGTAAAATTTAAAAATAAGGTAAGATGACAGAGTGTGAGAAACTGCATACAAGGAAAAGGCTATGGTACCTGGGAAAGTTATTTGACCTCCATACCATACCCTTGTAAAGAATTTGTATTTATTAAAGGAACGGAAATCTTTCAGGAAATCCATTAGCAGAGCTTGGACACAATAGACAAAAGGGGACAGTCCCTACAACAGTAGGTATTTGACCTATCTAAATCTTTTAGATCCATTGAGTGGGGTAGTTTTATATTCTTTCTCACAATTTATAGGTGGTTTAGTAGCTAATTGTAGGGGTGTTGGATAGTACAAATTGACGAGTATATTTTTTAGCTTTCTTCAGAGTTCTTTTTCAAACATTTTTGTCAGATGCCAGATGTCAGATAGATATATCTCATTTGAATTAATTACATTTTTTTAATGTCATTCTATTTTATTATATTTCAGAGCCATTTGATCTTACAAATACTGCCAAATCTGTATACAACCCGGAAAAGTTCGAACAAATACGCCATCTGATTACTACCACTGCACATACTTTGATGCATACAAGGAATTTGGAATCTATATTTAAATTGAGCAGCCAGACTGGATGACCTAGAAATAACTTGTTGGTTGTATGGAGAAAAAAGGAAAAAGTACAAAAAAATGATAATAAAAAAAAGACAAAAAAAATTTAAACCATCTATGAAGTAGAAAAGCTACAAAATATATAATGAAAAACATTAAAAAAGTTACAAGAAAAGTGATCGATCTGAATGTTGCCAATTGCGGTCGCTTTTGGTTCATATCACCCTCACTTGTCCATGTAAATTTTGAAATTATGAAGACCGATAATTTAATTTTTATACGGTAATGAAAGCAAATAGAAAACCTAAAAATCCAACAACAAAAAAAATATATATATATTAAAAAAAGCAATAAAAAAAAGTAATAATGTAAGTGAAGAAAAGCCGTTTTCTTGACTAATGGAGAACAGTATAAGGAAAATGATGTGTGATCCCTGCCTTAAAATATATTTAGTAAGCGACAAATTGTAAACTGCAGATATTAAATAAATACATTAAAAAGCAGGCTGTTGTTCTTAGGTGTTTATTAATTTAATTCATTAAATTTATTGTGATACTTTCTTACATGTTAGTATCACATGGAATAAAGTGTAATTAATTAAAAATTAGCGTAATATTGTTTGTGATATGCCATATTATTTTGGTGATAATGATAATTGTACATTTTAGTTAATAATTTACTTTATATAAATACTACATGGGCAACCCTTCAAATGTTTTTTCAGTCAAAAAATAAATAAAAATAATTTAAAAAAAGAAATAAAAATATGAAAATTTATTTAAAAAAAAATAAATAAAAAGCAAATTAAAAAAAATAATAATAAAAAACTTTAAAAAAGGCCATTCGAATTAGTCAATTGTATAAGTTGTTTATTTGTGTGTCAATCAGTTTAAATATTGACTCCTAAGTTATTTAAAAACGGATTGTAGTTCATTATCTTTACTGTGTTGTGCTTAGAAGCTAATAAAAAAAAATTCTCCAGTAGAAGAGTCAAAAACTGTAAAATATATTTAATTAGTTATCATGTTTAAACTTAGCAGCAAATGGAATTGTGGTTAACGAGTCTTCTGATATCGCAAATAAATTATTACATGGCCAGTTCTTCTTTTAAATTTTGGCCCATTTCTCGAATCTCAGTTTAGAGGTTCGATCTCCTTTTACCTCAATCTGACTGAAATTTATGGTGGCTTTTCTACAGGGTTAATATGCACGCTGTAAATTTAACTAAAATATTCGTTTGCATGTCTATGAGATTGTATTTGTTAGATTACATGTTCTTAATTTTAGCACCACACCTCGTTTTGTTGACGAATCCTCACAGGGTTAACATAGTCGAAAAAGTTAAATGTTTGGTAACAAAGTTGCAAAAGAAATGAATACAAAAGCAATATTAGACACGAGATCTGTGGAGTGCTGAACCTGTAATTTTGTTGTCTCAGATCATTTTGATATGCCTATCTAAAATCCAATGTTATATTATGGTTGTATTGTGCAAAGAGCCTAAATGCAGGTTCATATACATTCAGATTTCAAGAAAATTAATTAAAGAAAAATAAATCTTTCAGCCTTGCATATAGAAGGGTTTGATTTCAGGATTCAATAGCTTAGGTAATGGCATGCTGTTTGATGTTTAATTGCATTTAAGTTTTCAATTCCATTCCAAAATAATTAAGGATTTATTGGATAAATTACTAAAAAACCAAACCAAAATTAAATTACTATACAAACTTATTGACATGTAAAAAGAATTTCCATACAAAAGAAAAATGTATAAATCACAATCTCATTACAAAAAAAAAAGTTTTTTCTTAACAGTCAAAATAATTTTTCAGTTCAATATATACAGTACTATAATTAGTGACTATAACATTATCCTACAAGAAATGTAAGATGACAATTTATATTGGGCCTAGTCTTCTCCTTCATGACTGTACGGATCTTCTTGTGTGAAGTGGTCACCTTCGATTGGCTCGCGCTGTAAAGAACAATATGATTTATTTATTCTGTTTTAAACACTAGTTTTAATCAAAATATTACCAGGACGTTTTTCCTAGAGGTAATACAATTAAGTGTATACTTTTTACAATTTATATTACCTCCGTCAGTCAATAAAGCAGCAAAAAGATAAAAAATAATAATTATGCATAATAACTATACAATCATTTCTTCTGTACAATTTGATTCCAAGAAAATAAACAGCTATGTTTTGTAGCTTCAACACTTGAATATTTAAAAAATCAAAACCCAAATTTTTGTAGATAATATTTTACAAAACAAAATGTGGGTGTTAGGTGACTAAAAGTTAAATGGATGTAAAAATAAAAGACAATAATAAATTTTCCCAATAAATTTTCCACGGCTTTATTGGTTTTTTTTCCACAAATTATAAACTAGGCTTTATCTAAAATAAAAAATGTACACTAAAATTATTCACACAATAAATTTCAATTTTTATTTATGGTATTATTTCAATTTTTCTCGGCATTTTCTTCCAGTCCCACAGTAACATTAGATGAATATCGCTTGGTACAAGATCAAAACCTTGGTTAAACCAAAATTTCCACCCATTCGGTATCTAAACAATTTGTCATATTTATAATCAGAAACGTTTGAAATTTAAAAAGAAATACATTAGAAGAACTTTTCACATGTATTCTTCAGAATTAATAGCCTGGAAATATTCAAGTAGAGAATTTACTTTATTCTTAAAATGATTAAAATAAAGAAAAGCTTTTATCTCGGCCTATTCTCACTGGGTTTATCAACCAGACACGTTTCACCATCTTCAGACAATCTGGCAAAATGTGCTTGAAATATAAAGCCACTGAGAAAAGCAAAAGAACGAAGACTTCACCACAAGTCTATATGAGAAATAGTCTCTAAGAGAAATGTATATATAAAAAAGTTATTTTTAGCTTTTAGCTGTTAAAACTTAAATTCAACGAATTAGCTACATTTAATAACTGAACAATTTTACATCATACTAGGAAAAAATAAAAAATAAAAATACCTCTACAATTCCAGCATGTAAGGCATAACTAAACATTGCAATCGCCGCAAAGAGAACAGCCAAAAGTTGATTTCTAGTTTTATGTGGAAATTCAGAATCTTTATGCTGCTGAGATTTGGCTTCCTCTTTCCTTTTATTTTCATAATCTGGACAGAGAGAAAAATTTAAAACCACAACATACTTTTTTTTTTTCAATTAAATTACCATAGTAATCTTTAGAGTAATATCTTTGATTTATCCTTGAGACAAAATGGTGAAGATTGGGGCAGGCTTTTAAATGATTCTGAAGCGAAACATTCTGAAGAGGTGCTTTGAGCAGCGGTGCAAGGAATGCAAACATTGTTGCATCAATTGAAGTCGGATGTGCTCCAAACATGAAATCATTATCTCCTAGCCTAACTGATAAAGTCGTTAGACATTTTTGAGCATCACTGTAGACCTGTATTAAAAAAAATAAAATAATAAAATAAAATTATTGTAATACTCTGTATCAAAAATATTTTAAATTAAAGGGGGAGAGGGGATTGCTGATAGCCCAAGGAGTCCAACCTCGGAGGCTGGAGAGATAACATTAGGTTCGACCCCAGAAAACACCCAGGGTTAGTGATTCTCATTGCCTACTGGTAATTTAATGTAAATTACAAAAGTTGGAATTGCCCATAGACATTGAGGAATGATAGACTCAACTCTGTACATGTATGTATGTACGTGTATGTGTATGTCCAGGTTTGAGCTGCTAATCAGTAATTAGTTTAAATTAAAGTTTTAAAGATAAAATTACCTTCGCTTCAATATCTTTATCTAATTCGATGTTTTCATACAATGTTGTGATCATTTCTTGAGCGTTAGTTGCCATTTGTCCTGGATAGTAGAAACTAAATGGAAATGGTATCGCCTTACTATACCATGGTCTAATGACTCCATTACTATTTTTTGCATCTATCCAACTAAAAATTAAAATGGAATAAATAAAATTATGTAGCAATTGGGTTAAAAAAATCACAGTAAAATAGTTTTTGAAATTGTCTGGCAATTGAAATATATGTTAAATTATCATCCACTTTTGTACTCACAAAAAACAAAAATACATTCAATTGTTATTGCCAAGCTTTTGACCTATTTTAAGGTCATAAGGAAAAACAATCTTATATATGTCTACAAATTGAAATAATAGTTTTTATAAACGGTTTAAATATCTTTGAAAACTGGCTCAGTCCCAACATTGCCAAGTACTATTAAGTAAGGGCAGTAACAACTGAATTGTACATACAAGATCCAGATTATTCATGAATTGAAAAAATGAAGATAAGAAAATTATGCCATTTATTTGTCAAACATGTGAAGTATAAGGGTTACCAAATATAAACATGACTGATTTTCTTAAAAATATCAGAGACCCGCCTGAAAGGGGCAACATATAAAAACTCTTGGGACATTCTAGTAGACATAGGAGCATGCTTACACTGCTTCTTTGTCGTTGAAACCCTTGAAACCCCTTCAAGTGCTTCTTTGAGGGATCTAAAAAGATGACAGACTGGACTAACTGGTGTATGTTTCTCATCCTTTACATCCAATTTTTGCCTCATGATGTTAGCTGTGTAAGACGTTTTAGATCCCTCAAAGAAGCACTTGAAGGCCAGGGTTTCAATGACAAAGAAGCAGTGTAAGCATGCTCCTATATCTACTAGAACATCCCAAGAGTTTTTATGATGATGCTATAAACAAATACTAATCTGATGGGCAGGAGAATATGTAATTAAATAAAGTAGAATTTTTTTTAAATGAATATTTGTTACACCCTTGTATTTGTTTTGTCTGGCATTTTTATTGCAGCTATAAATTGATGCCAAAATTATACTTGCCAAACATATTGTAAAGCGGGGTATAGTTTTTCTTTCATTAAACTCGTAAATGCTTCTATTTCACCCTGCTGTTTGTTGGATAAGCCATGGTCGGGATTCGAATCCTGAAAATATGATTGTTTATACAAAAAAACTTTTAAAAGATTTCTCATAGTCAAGAGGTAAACCACTCACACGAGATGTTATGTACTGCACTAGATCCTCGTATTTGGTGATGTTCTTCGTGTTTAAACGTAGGACAGGCAGCTTACCATCCGGCGCCCAGAACGGATTGCTAGTCGCATTCACTTCCAGTTCCAAACCCGAAAATTTAATATAGGTCTGAACATCAAAAAACATGGAATTTTGTCATTAATAGAAATCTATGAAGGGTTGAACATACATCATACCATGAATCTAAGACAGTCCAAGTCGATTGATGGCAAACCCCAATCCCCTTTCCATACGTCTAACTTCAGTTTGGTTCTTGTATTTACACTCATTTCTCACACTAATTTTAAAAATACTTAAAGGAGACAATAAAGCCGTGGAAAATGTAAATTGCTACTTAACTTAAAACAAGTCTGACAAGAAGTAAATTTGAAACCTTCCTCTACTGATAAGAGGAAGGTTGTGCATCTGTTGGTATTTATTTTGTATTTCATATTCTTAAAAAATGTATATGTCTGATTATAATATAAAAGTGAATCAGATTTTCTCGAGTTTATGGTTACAAATAATCCACTTTTGTTAATGGATGAAAATCCAGATTGCCATAAAAATCATTGCGTACTTAATAAAAAAAAAGAATCTTCTGGCTATATGAATTTTTTTTTTTTGAAAATGGGTAAAGTTTAAAAAAACTTGTGATCTTATGAAATATTTCTAGGAGAATTTTATAATAACAAGAACAAAACATTCTTTAGTGTTTTATTAATTGTTAGTCACTAGCTTTTTTCTTTCACCTATTTTATTTTATAGATTCCAAAAGAAATCAATACGTATAAATAATTCATTTACATATGTGGGACAATTCTGTAGAAATAAAAAAAGACCTCCCTGAAAATGTAATGAGTATTTGAACAAACCGCTTACCGTCATATTTGCAATACTATTTATTATTCAATATAAAAAGATCAGTATGGCTATGAGTAAAAAAAAAAAATGGAAAGATATTCTGGCAGAAATTTATTATCACCATGCTGTAAATAAAAATTAAACAATAAATTTATGGCTTTCTAAAAGATGACTAGGAGAATCAAACTACAAATTATTATTTTTTTTAGTTCAATTGATTCCGTAAACCTAAAAGGTTACCAAGCATGAGCATGGCATCGTAACCTTTCTGTTAACTACCTACACTCTACAGCAATTCATGCCAAACATAACCATTCGTGTCAAGTCTTAATCCACGTGATTCTTCAATATTAAAAAAATGGGTAAGAGCAAAAAAGTGAAGCCGTCCCAGAAGATGGCAAAACCCACTCTGGAAGAGCAAATCGCCGATGCCATTCAGCAGAAGCAAAGGCAGAAAACTAGGATCCGAGCAGACGAGGAAGAATCCGTAAGAAATATAGTTAAAATTAAAAATTGAACGAATTTAAAAAAGTTTGTTGTTAAATTTCTACAGTTTGTCGATGCCAGGACTAGTGAAAAAATCCTCAAAGAGGCTAGGAAGCAACAACAGGAGCTTGAAGAAGAAACTATAGAAGGTTCACAATTTTCTGCAGCCAAATTGCACACTCTTGATGGAGAGGATGGTTCAGATGAAGAAGAAGTTTTAGATGAAACTCAGGACTTTTATGAAAATGTTGTAAGTAACATGTTAGCATATAGGTATACAAATTTACAACGGTATAGAATTCCAGCATTGTTTCACCCTTTCTTTTGTCATTTCTGATAAAGGCCTTCCTATCCTTGGTGCTTTGTACTGACGACCTATAATAAGTTAAAATCAGCTTTTATCACCTTCCCTCAGTTCTGCTTGAGTTGAAGGCAGAAAAAATGCATGTTTTTATATATTTTTGTTGTTCATTTCAACAAAACACATATACTGAGGAAGTGATTGAGGTTGTGGTCAAGGTTGGACATACTTCTTAATCAAAAGTCAGTTCTGCCAAGCTTTCGTCTTTATTTGAAGTCATCCTCAATTAAGCCAACAAAGTAATTACAGAACTTACCTTGAGGATGACTTAAAATAAAGTTGAAAACTGGGGGCCGTGGTAGCCAAGTGGTTAAGGCATCAGATTCTCGGCTAGTAGATCCCGCAGTCATAGGTTCTGGACTTTTTTCTGACACTTAAGGGGACTGGTGGCCGCAATTGAATGAAATTGACTTGGCACTCATTAATGGAAGGTGTGGGGCAGGATCAGATCTCAGCGACCCTGAATTGGTCCCAGCCTCCTTCAAAAATGGGTTTCTTTGATGGAAGAACACTGGCACACCAGGGCCTACGATTCACATGCTTGTTGTGAGCTCCTAAAAAATGGACCCATAAGCCGTGCGGCTGCAGTGCTCAGGGGGAACTCCTCCAATTCACAAAACAGTTTTTGTATTAAGAAACATCCCCAACCACGATCACTACATCAGTATAATTACAACTGTTGGTCAATTCTATCAATAATTTATAAAAGTATGTATTTTTGCATAAAAATACAATAAATAAAATTTTAAAAAAAATCTTGATTCTTAAGCGGAAGACTTCTGGGCAGAGGTGTGTGAGTTGAACCAAAAGCAGAAATTTACCAATTTTTTACCCTAATTTTATTTGGTGGTTAGCCAGTTATTTATTTTCCTTCTTGTACTACAACTTTATTTTTTTTAAAAATTCATGCGTTTATTGTTATTGTTTATTTCAGTCATCAAGTCGTCAAAAAAATTTAATTAGTTCTTCGTTTCTTCATTATTGTTGCCTTCTTTTTCTTTTTATAGATGAAAAATTTCTTTTTGGTAAGAATAATTTTGATTTTTTAGAATAAATATAACATTTAAATAAAAATCTGGTTTTGTGACATTTTGGAAATTCTGTGCCATTTTTAAAGCATATTTTATTTGTATTATAAAAACATCATCTTTTTCCAACGCTTCAAAAAGTTAAGCTAAGCATTTTCAAATGTTGTAAAAGATTACAAAGTTTTTATAATCCATTTGAGAAATATCCAACAAAAGAGATGCGAAAAATATATTTTATTTCTTATTTATTTTATTATTTATTTTCCTTCTTGTACGACTTTATTTTTTAAAAAATTCATGCATTTATGCATGTGTTTATTGTTATTGTTTATTTCAGTCAAGTTGTCAAAAATATTTAGTTAGTTCTTCTTTTCTTCATTATTATTGCCTTCTTTTTCTTTTTATATATGAAAAATTTCTTTTTGGTAAGCATAATTTTGATTTTTTAAAAATAAATATAACATTTAAATAAAAATCTGGTTTTGTGACATTTTAGCGATTCTGTGCCATTTTTAAAGCATATTTTATTTGGATTATAAAAACATCATTTTTTTCCAACACTTCAAAAATTTAACCTAAGCATTTTCAAATGTAAGAGGTTACGAAGTTTTTACATCCACCTGAGAAATATCCAACAAAAGAGATGCAAGAACTATATTTTATTTCTTAACATTGAAAAAAACATTTGAAAATATAAAACAACACGGCTACCTATTCAAATAAAAAATAATTTTTTTTAATGCAATTTAAGAAACAAAATATTTTTTAAAAATTTTAAAATAAGGCCTACCAAAAAGGAATTTTTAATTGGATTATTTCTTTTCCTTTCAGTAAACTTGTGACTTTTTAAAATTTAAGCTTGTTATCAATATCTTTTGTGTAAGGTTATAAATGAGGAAGATGAGAAAGCTCTTGAACTATTCATGAACAAAAACCCAGCTCCGCGGTTAACTTTGGCTGACATAATAAAAGAAAAAATCACAGAGAAACAAACAGAATTGCAGTCACAATTTTCCGATAATGCCAGTAAGTTTTGATCACTGCAATTAAAATATTTTTAAAAAAATCTTAAAAAGAAGCTTATTTATTGATGTTACAGGTGTAAATCTTCAGGATGTTGATCCTCGTGTTAAAGCTATGTACGAAGGGGTGCGTGACGTTCTGAAAAAATACCGAGCTGGAAAAGTGCCCAAAGCTTTTAAAATCATACCTAAACTTCGTAACTGGGAACAACTATTATTTATCACTGGTAATATATTTAAATGAAAAAAAAATGAAATATATACTTTTATAACTATTTTGTTAATTTAATGATGAAGCGGACCGGCTGGCCAAATCTGCGGCCTCCGCTGGCATTCCCTGCTCTATTATCTCCCCTAGAGATCTTAGAGCCCACATAAACAGTTACTGCAGGCTCCGTTGGCAAAACAAATACTCCGCCAGCACAAAAGGAAAATTTTATAAATTCATCCAACCTATCATTCCTATCTTCCCTTGGTTCCGATCTTACAATAGTCCTCGCCATTCTCTCACCTCTATAATTCGGCTTCGCCTAAACCACAATTGTCTTCCCTCCCACCTCTATAAAATAAATATCCTAGACTCTCCTTACTGTTCCTGCGACCCCTCGTGCATAGCTGATTCCAACCATATTTTACTAGCCTGTCCCAATACCTCCATCAACCGAGAGTCTCTCTACAACACTCTAATTTCTAATAATATCCCTCTTCCTACCTCAATATCCGTTATACTCTCTTTTACCCGCAATCCCAAAATAATTTCCTCTCTCTCTACACTTCTATCTCAAAATAATATAGTAATATAATATAACAAAAGTATACATTTTAATCTTGAAGTTTAGAGACGGCCAATATGCTAGACCATAAGGACAAAAAAAAAAAAAAACTATTTTGTTTCAGAACCTGAATCATGGTCTGCAGCCAGTGTCTATATGGCTACGAGGATATTTGCATCCAACCTGAAAGAAAAAATGGCTCAACGGTTTTACAACCTTGTCCTTTTACCTAGGATAAGAGATGACATAACTGAATACAAAAGACTAAATTTTCATCTGTATCAGGCATTAAGGAAGGCGTTATTTAAACCCGGAGCATTTATGAAAGGTTTTATTATTCCTCTTTGCGAGGTAAAGTATTTCAACTTTAATGGTTTCTTGCCAGATAATAGTATTGTTTATTAACTAAAAACAACCAATCTTTTAGTCTGGAACATGTACATTGAGAGAAGCAATTATAATTAGCTCTGTTATTGCCAAAAATTCTGTCCCAATGCTCCATTCTGCAGCAACTATTTTGAAGATTGCCGAAATGGATTACACTGGTGCCAATTCGATTTTCCTCAGGGTTTTACTTGACAAAAAATACGCTCTACCATATAGGGTAGTAGATGCAGTTGTTTTTCATTTCTTAAGGTAAATAACAAAATTATAAAAATTGTTTGTGTCATTAATGTACGTTCTTATTTTTAGGTTCCGCAATGAGAAAAGGGAATTGCCAGTGTTGTGGCACCAAGCATTTTTAACGTTTGTTCAGCGGTATAAGAGTGACATAAGCTCCGAACAAAAAGAGGCCTTACTTCAGCTTCTTAAATATCAATTTCATCCAGTAATAACACAGGATATTAGAAGAGAATTGCAATTCTCTAAGTGTAGAGATGTGGAAATTAGTGAGCCTATGGCTGAGTGATGTACAAAGTTACCTGTCTTATGTACAAAATTTTTAATTTTACTGTAAATATATTATACAATGTACTGCACAATTTTTTAAAATACAATGATATATTTAGTTTATATTTAATTGGTTTTTATTGAACTACCTATCTGAAAAGAATGTTTCCTTAACATTTAAAAACATACCAATGTAATACTTTTAGAATATGATAAAAAAAAATCATTCCTTTTTTCGTGTGGAAAGAGTATATTTTTTTAATAACATCTATAATTTGTTCCTTAAACAATGCTTAATTTTTTTTATGACCACATTTTATAATACAATTTTTTTTATTGAATTATATTAAAACATTTAAAAATTTATTAAACATTGTGAGAAATTATCTAATAATATTAAAAAGATTGGTTCGGCCGTTAATCATGTAAGACTTTCAGTGTTTCACCATGTTAAACCACTAAATGTGATGCATATGATCAAAAGAGGGAGAATAGGCTGGCCAAAATGTTTGAAAATGACAAAACTAAAACAAGATGAGACAAATTATCGAGTTTTTGTAGAAGAAATGAATTAAACAGCATTGTACGTCTATAACAATCATTAGTTTCAAATAATATCTCTTTATTTTTCAGTGAGAAAACCAAAAATTGCATGATTGCAAAATTGAAGGGCATAGGTAGAAGTAAAAATTTTTGTATAAATTCAAACACAAAATAATTTAAAGTACATATCTGTTATATGATCTTGTTTAAGTGCTGTCTATTATCTGCTATGTATTAATTAGTACTATCCATGGCGTATAAGACGTTGAAATAAGTGTAAGCTGAATTCATAATCTAAAACAAATGGAATGTTAGTGTTAATAGTTAATAAATTATTATTAATTTTTATCAACTATGCTAATTTATTTTAATTATCTTATCATTTTGTTAAAATAAATTATTTCATTTTGTTTTGTATTATAGTCTGATGTGTATAAGATGAAAATGTAGATTTTATTAAGATTTATCTACCAATTTGTTCGTAACTGATCATTTTAATCTGCCTTTCCTCATTGGGTTCTTGTCCGACACGTTTTGGCATAAACCATCTTCCAACCCAACACTGAAGATTACGATATGTTTAAATGCATCTGACAGACCAAAGTCAAATAAAAATGATAAATAATGTCTTGATTCATCACCCAACGGACCACAAAAATTCCACAATTATTGGCAATGTGTTGTGATTAGTGACCATTAGTCAATGATTATTTAGAAATCGTGAGATGCGGTCTGGTTTGATGTAGGTTTCAGAAAAACATTGTCTTTATCGTGCCAACGTTTCGATCTTTATTGAGATCAACTTCAGGGCCTGGGATTTACAAACATTGTTTAAATTTAACAAATACATGTAGGATGTGGAAAAAAGTGAATTTATACAATGCAAAAAATATTTTTTATATTCAATCAAAGTATTTCTACTCACTCAAAGTGTTTGTTTTCTGTGTAATTGTGCCATTCTTGCGTGTCGTGTTGAGAGAGTCAGTGAGATATTGCTGTTTTATGTTTATATACGTTGGATTTTGAAGGGGTGGGGAAGGAAGTCAGTATAGAAAGACATGTAAATCCCAGGCCCTGAAGATGATCTCAATAAAGATCGAAACGTTGGCACGATAAAGAAAATGTTTTCTGAAACCTACATCGTACCAGATCGCATCTCACGATTTCTGAATAATCATCATTGGCAATATTGGGTTCTGAGGATTTAAAATACCGATTGATGACAAATGATGGTATAGCATAGTGTACAGAGTAAAGTTTGTATTGAATGTTTCTCATACTCAATTAAATTGTCTGCTGTTAAATTGTCAATCAGGCAATTACTACTCGTTGTAGATGAAGATATGATATTTGAGTATTATACTACACTCTTTGAGAGCTATTGTATCCTCTGTTCTCTAACTAGCACACGGTGAGCCTTAATTCATCAATTTGTAAGTAGTTTGGGTAAGTCCAGTTTCAGTTTAATTTCTTCTATGGTTCAGTTGTTCATCCCAAGGCACTTCCTCGTTCCAGAATTTAGTGTTTTACCAATCTTCTTCAAATGCCAATCCAGTCCACATTGTACTGTTAAAATTCAGAAGTTTTTTATTCAGCTTCTTTTGGTGCATTCTGTTGCTGCTTCTTTCCTTCCAAAACACGCTAGAAAGTTATTGGGTTGTGTCCATCCAATGGGTGAATTCCATTGTTTCCTCATTTTCATTCAGTCCTCTAGTCTAAGGCACATTGACAGTGTGAACCCTGATGCCATAAAAGGACTAAAGGCCAATCAATGGTGTAGCAGCTCTTTCTATGCAAAGGCTCTGCTTTCTCGTCTCCCTCTATTCCTACATGTCCTAGGACTCAACAGAAAGAAACTAATTTAGTTTTGCAATTGAACACCATGTTTGAGTTCTGATGGCAGTCTGTTTTCGGACATTATAGCTTATAGTTCGACATTATAGTTCTTTTTTCTTTACCCTTTGTTCAGGTTGAATTGAGTACATTTCTCAATTGCATGGACTTCAGCCTGGAGTGGGTGTACTTTCCCATGGGTTCTGAATATTTGGTTCCAGGACCGAACACTCCTGCTCCGTACCTTCTTGCATTCTATATTCATCATATTACTCTTTATAAATGTATTTTCATTGTAAGATGTTATGCATGTATTACGGTTCATGATTGAGGAGTACTAATTAGATATAATTAATCAAAATAGATATCTTACTTTTGTAAATAAATTCCAATTTATTTCTGTGATTCCACTTGCTTTAATGCTTAACGGTTTTTTTGAACATTCTTGTATAATAAGCATCGATGTTTTGATTCTGTGAGGGCAGTGTATCCACTTTGTTTTGTAAAAAGATGAAAACACTTCATCACTCTAAAAATGTTCATACGGTTACGTTTGTTATACGGTCAATAGTTAACATACATGTTACCAAATGTGAGATGCGTTCTCCTCCTTCACAAATTTTGGCACAAGCAATCGCTTCCATTAATAAAAGCATAATTGATAGCAATTGTGGTGCGATTCTTGTGTCACCCTAAAATGTAATGCATCTATTAAACAAACTTTTTAAAAGACATCAAAATAAAATGTATTAATTAACTAATCCAATATTTTCAAATCATACATACTTTTCAATCTAGTTATAAAATAAAATATTTAAAGATGAATAATTAATTTTACCTTTATCAATGTTAAAAGAGCACATGCTAAAACCAGAGAGAATGTTAGTATTGCCAAAAACATGGGCCATCGTATTATACCATCTAAAATTTTCACAGCTCTGAAATACATTAAAATATGTACATATTTTCAAATGCATTTATACTTTCCTAAATAATTTCCTAATTAATAATGCCTAAATAATGGTTTTACTTACTCTCTAATGACATTGAAATGTTCAAAATTTTGTTTCAGGCACAATTCATACTCGGCTAAGAACAATGGGTTTTTGTAAAGTTTCCTGGAACTATTCGGTGTTTTAAAAGAAGGATATTTTGATTTGCAAATGTGCAATGTCCTGCCTTCAATATTTTCAATATAATGAATAAGAATACGAAGCTGATTGACAACAGAAAATGTGAATTTTATAATAAGTATAATTGATGAACAAACAATAACTACGATTAATCCATCTTCAATTATTTCAAACAATATAAAGCCGATTGTTTGAAAATATGTTTCAATTTTGTATGGTATGTATATCGGTACAGGAAGATTCATGTAAACGCCATTTACATATGAAACATTTAATGTTATGCCTTGGTACATGTCAATTAACGGTTGGCCTATACCAACTGTACCAACAAAAAAAAAATAAATTGTGATAAAAATTATAAGTTGCCTATCAAACTGTTGAACTTCTTTTTTCCACATGTTAACTTTTTTGTATACATAGTTGTTTCCATAATTGTAATAACCTCTTTCATTTATTGTAAGAAATGCAATAAATTGATCTCTATTTAAATTCACTGAAATTAAAATGGCCAGACAAAGTGTGAAACCAATAAAGATATGTAATAAGAGAGCTGTCAGGCTAAATTGGTAATCTTTAAGTAAGTATATCGTATAGCCCATTGTAATTATTATGGCCAACAACATTATTAAAAAAAAAATAAACTGGAGCACTGCTAACCAAAACCATCGTCCTCGAGAGTAAAATACAAGGCCCGATATCTGAAGTAGGTAGTAATACTCTCTCATAGAAAATTGCTCTACTTTCTCATCAAAACCTTCATTGCTGAACAAGTCGAAAATACCCATACTGCAAAAAGAGTACTGTGGTACTCAGACAAAAATGAAATAAAACTGGGAAAAATCCAAAACCACATTAGTGTTTATTTAATACTCCTTTTTATACATTTAATGGCTATGAATTTTACATAAGAAGGGGTACTTTTTTTGTTTTCTATTATTCCCGATAACATCAATTCTGTACAAACAATAATTTTTGACCTTAAATAGCTTTAAACATTAATGTACAATACTTGAAGAGAGATTTTAATATTTACAAAATTAAAAATATATGATAATACATCAATTAAAATCAGATTAACACTGTCAAAAAATAGTTCGTACAAAAGATTTCATATAAACAGTAAAGTGAATTGTAACATATAAACAAGACATTCTCCTGGCATGTAAGTATATCGTTGTAAATAACTACAACTGTTTTGATGATTTTTGAAAGGTACTTACTTTTTAAAGTAAGCTAAATTTTCTGAACATTGATACAGTAAGTAAGTTAGGATTTGCTTTATCTGACACTGAAGTCAGAAAAAAGGTGGTGTTAAATAAAACCTAAATAAAATATATTTTTACGATATAGGTCTTCCTCACCAAACAAATATTGTCTGTATGTCGTTGGAACCAATTTAATGTTTCTCTTTGGTTCAAGAATGTTCAATGGTGCATGAATAGTACAACTTTAACTTTATGATAAGTTTTCTCCATGTTGTATGTGGGGTGATGAACCTGTAATTTGATTGTTACTGTATTGGTCGGCCTATCCTTCAGTTCCAAACAGAATTTAGACAATTTTTGCTGTTGATAATGTGACATCTAAATGTTGTGTGTTGAAACTAAATTGCAAAGGTAAATAAATACCCAGATATTAATATAAGTTTACAACTTCTATTTTCATTTTGTTTATTTATATAAATTTAGTTTTATAAACATAGTAAACTAATAATAATAGTAATAATATTAATGCATACAAAAAATATACTAAATAATTTTGGCAATGATATATTTTTTAAATATTATTTACAATTGAATGATGAAACAAACCACATTAGAAAGAAAGAAAGAAAAAAAGAAAAAACACAGAAAGGAAACGGGAATAAGAATAGGAAGATGGAAGGAAAGATGATTCAATCTTTTTAAAACTATAGTTCCTACTCACAGTAAGTTGTTTTCAATGATCCGGATTTCAAGCTTTAGCTCATCATCAGGTTGAAGGAATTTACATGTCTCGCTTGTGATATGATTAGAACAAAAATTAATAGAGGATAGAGCCGTCGATATATAATGAAGGGATAGGCAATCTGTATTAATGGCTTTTTGGAAATTAATAAGGACTGGGATTTATTATGTTTTAAAAGAATGTTATTACTTGACCGTTGGTTTTGAGAGAATGAAGATCATGGTTGAGCAGAGAGATAGCTTCAAAGGTGTGCTTGTAGGACATTGTAAAGCTGACTGTCATCAGCATAAAGATGAATTTGGAAAATAGTAAAGGTCCAAGAATAGAGCCAAGGTACACCAACTGAAATTAAGAGAGGAGTTACAATGTGAAGCTTTAATTCTCTGAGTTCTTTCAGACAGATAGGAGGAAATAATATTAGCAGCAGTTGAAGAAAATTTTTTAAAAATCCAAAAAATATCTTCTGATTAATTAAGTTTATTTTTATCATGTTACCATATTTAATTTGTTCGAACACTAACCAGACAGAATTGAATAAAGTCTCTTTTCACTAGTTAATGCTTTCTTTACATTTTAATGAAGCTCAATTGAAGAATTTTTTTTAAATAGCCTTATGAACTTTGCATATTAGCCAAGAAGACGTGTATATATAATATATGTATGAGTACTTTTGAAAGGCAAGGGTTACATGAAAAAAGGGCCAGGGTGAAATGAGATATGAGACAGAGATGGTTCACCAAATTTGGATAGGATGATTTTCATTGAAAGATAAAGCATGCTTACAATATGAAACGTTTTAATAAAAAGAACTAGTTTTCTGTGGAGTAAAAAGACTAAGACTAAGAAAAGAACGGAGTCTTGGGTAGACCTTTATAATAGTCACACAGTCATTCCATGTAAGTTTGGAAGTAAACACAATATTAAGATTTTTAACTTTAGTACAACAATTAACAGGGGAGTCGTTGATATAAGGGGGGATAGGCAATCTGATTAATTTTATTAACTGGAAATTAATAAAAACTGGGATGTTAGGAATTAAAATAATGTCATTATTACTATTGATTGAGAGAATGATCATGTTTTAAGACTATTTTTATTTTGTAAATACCATTATGCAAACCACAATTTTTCAAAAAGAATATAAATTTGCATACAAATTTGGGTTCTAGTTAGAAGAAAAACATCAAGGCAAATTTGAACATTTCAACTTGGGCATTTGTACATTTAAATTCACGCGGGAGAAATTTGTATATTATATTTTATAAAATAATAGCAGTATTTTGATATTTCAACAGAAGATTGTACGAAATATTAACTGTTATTTATAAGAAAGTATTTAATTACAAATAATTGCTAAAATTGTACGCAAATTACCTAGAAGATACATAATATTTTGTACATTATTTTATCTTAAAAGTCCGAGATTTAAAAAAATATATATATTTTAATATTTATTTAAAATAGAAAATCTTGTTAAACAATAACTTTGTTTAATAAAGAGAAGATGACGAATAAAAGTTCAACCGGCATTGGATGTTATTCCTAGAGCTTCCTAGAACAGTCGTGGCATTGCAACCTTTTCACGCATCAGTTACTTTCGTAAAAACGTTGTGTCGAGGCTAGGTATTTTATTAACTTTTATCAATTAAATCCTGTAATTAAATAGTTTATTAATATATTTACTTTTGATATACTGATAAATTCTCTCATTAAACTCAACAAATTTAGCAATAACTTTGTTGATTATTTTCCTGTCTAAGGTTAAACTATACTTGTTCGCAGGTCCACTATGTCGCGACATCACGAAATGGCCGTAGGCCTCAACAAAGGCCACAAAACGACCAAAATCCCTGTCGGAAAGTCCAAGGCGGACAAAAAGCATAAATTGAGGCCGTCTCGGTTGAAAGGGGTAAGTGTTTTTTTTCATATTTGACAAATATTCAAAATAAAAAGTACCAAGTTGGATTTCGATTGTTGATTTATTGTAATTTTTGTAGGCACAGACCAAACACTCCAAATTTGTGAGGGATTTGATCCGTGAAGTTTGTGGTCATGCTCCTTACGAGAAGAGAGGGATGGAATTGTTGAAAGTCTCTAAGGACAAGCGAGCCCTGAAATTCTTGAAGAGACGAGTGAGTTTACGTATTTAACAATAATAACACTTGTAGTTTGGTTTTTTCTGATCATAGACTGCCTTCACTCGCTGATTTGGTTTGTCAGATATGTTTCGGTAATTCACCATCTTGATTGGCAAAATGCAAAACAGGCAAGGATAGTGTGTTTTTCTTACCACAAAACTAACATCATGAGCAGGACAAACCCATGATTTCCAGCTCTATACCCTGGTGCTCTAACCGCTTGTGCCATCATGGCATCAACCATACTTTACATAAAAATTGTAAATCAGTTTTGGTTAACTAAAACCAACTAAAAAACATGCAGTAGTTTGGTAAAGTAAAGAGATCAGGGAGGAAGCCATGCAGGTGAATGAACCAACTTGTTTTTCTACTGTTGAGCTTTCGGTCCTGACACAATGCCCTCCTCAGGACTCTTATTTAATTACAATCAATGTTCATTACAGATTACATATATAACAATTATAATAATTCAACAACTTACTTGAAAAACTATTTTTTAAATGGTTGGTTCTTTCACCTGCATGGCTTCATCCCTGATCTCTTTACTATTTATCATGAAGGCTGATACTATACTGAATGATATGCAGTAGTTTGTTAATTCTCTGGGGTCTCTGGTGATTTAACCCATTCAGGATGTCACCATATACTATAAGTGATATCTTGCTCTTTCTTCTCGTGCCATCTAACCCCTGCCACAACTCAATTACTGTGAGTGTGTTCTGGTATCAATTTTATACCGATGTTCAAAGAAGAGAGGTGCCTAAATTTCTACTGGTACAGGACTCCACCTGATTTATTTTAGATCATGCATCAAAAGTGGAAGCATTCGTTTCATTTTTTGACGTGACAACGTCTTATAAATCGGTAACGCTAGGAGGCATTCACAAAAAAGTATGACTCATTGTCCCATTACGATCGGTGTCCTGTTACGCTCGAGCCGAGAGTAATCGATTAAAGCCGAGCGTGCTTAGAGGCATGACTCATCGCTGTATTACGCTCTTGTCTTAGGATACGTTGTCACGAATTTAATGTCCGAGCGCCTTGCGCCCAGACCCCGAGTTTTTTTTTCTTCTTTTTTTTTTCTTTGAGGTGCACCAATTCGGTTCAAAATTTGACAGCACTTTTCTTGAGTATTATAGTTTTTGACGGATGTAAGTCAGTGGAAGGATAAAAATGTATTTAATTGAAAATTTTTCACAAAAAGTATTTATTATATGTATTAAAAACTATTAACAAAAAAATATATATATACATAAATTTCCGATTTCAGTAAACTTTACTTGTTTGTGGGTTATGTACAGAGTTTATTGAAATCGGAAATTTATATATATTTTTTTGTTATTAGTTTTTAATACACAATAAATACTTTTTGTGAAAAATTTTCGATTAAATACATTTGTGTACATATAACATACACACGAGTACAGAGTTGAAAAAATATGTGTAAATAAGAACAACAAAAATGCCAATGTTAAACATATACAATTTAAAATTAAAACTGGGCATTTGACAGAGGTAAAAAGAAAGAAAGTCTGTAGGGTAGATGTGGTATGGAAGAGCTGAGGTGAGAGGTATATAAAAGTAGGACATACCCAATGAGACTAATATTGTAGCCAAATGGGATTGTGAACAGAAGGGAGTGTGAGATGTGATGATGAGGATGGGAAAGGAAGGGTATGTCCATTTACTACTGATGTGTCTGTACAAATCTGTACAGCCCAATCGATACTGTTCGTGTTCAGCTAGAGCTCTTAAAATGCAAAAAAAAAAAAAAAAACCACCAGAACATAACTTGTTACAAAACCTGGGGAGTGTGAATGAAACAACGTCACGAAGGTTAACAGTAAACAATGACACTTTTTTTCTAAATTTCTTGCGCTAAAAATAATAACTTGAACAGCACACTACTTGTATTTACTTTAAACTAAAAGTGAAGGGAATGGAGTGCAATATCACCTGGGAAATGACACCACGTTGACCTAAATGAAACTAAAACCTAGACTGTCTTGTTCACTATTATGATCCACTTAACTGGATCACCAAATAATTTGCCAACTATTCTGGTTCCGCACTACTGAAACGCTGGTTCCACTCTTAAATAGTTGTACTCATATATTGTTGCTATTTCTTAGCTGATAATTAATATATAATAGCTGTGACATACGTATGCATCACATTCATTTATCTGTATGCTTTTTTCCTGATGTTTGCCTTTAAATATTTATTTATGTTGATTTTTATTTTTTCCAGTTGGGCACTCACATCAGGGCCAAAAGGAAGAGGGAAGAACTTAGCAACATCTTGACTCAGATGAGGAAAGCTCATGCCCAACAAAAATAAATAATTCTTATTGTATAAATAAAGGCTATTGTTTTTATGCCTGAAATTTTTCCTTTTCTCCATGTTTTTTCTAAAAATATTGTGAAACTTCCTACAAGAAATTCTAGGCTTGGACCTAAGGTAGAATATGCAACTTTCTAGACATCAGTTTACTCATCATGTTCCTCGGGATAATAGCAGATATTTATTAATGAAATAATAAAACCCAATTATTTCTTAAAAATCTTTATTAAGTAATGGGTGACCTCATTTGAGTGTAGAGTTTAACTAAGCCTTTTTTTTTAACAATATAACATTCTAAATAAATAACTGATATGACGACACAGCCCATCTTTCTAAAAATAGCTAACGTTAACAGGTGCATTTGTAGCATTTATAACTACATAACATTACATTTTTAACTAGTGCATTTTGTATGTGACACTTTAATTATTGCTGATAGAACTAACAGTAACATTTGTTTTTATTAGAAAATTTTAATATATAGGATTTCATTAACATTATGAACAAATCAGCCAATTATTAATTCTAACATTCATTATTAATATAAATTAAGTTTAAAGTGAAGCTGATATAAAAAAAAGGAACAAATGTGAACACTAATTATATATGGAACTAACAACAACCCATCTATCAACTTTAAGTATCAAAATTAAAATAATTTAACAATAAATAGTAAAAAATACGGGATTTAAAAAAATCTATCAGCTAAGCAATAGTCATGGCAATAGTTTCCAAAAGAACCTCTAACAAATCCTTGCAATGATTGTTAACAATCATTTTGTAGCTCAGTGGGTAAAACTGTTTACAGCAAAATATTGTAAAATGTACATAAAATATTGTAAAATGCAAGTTCTACAATAAAACAGTTCATAAACTCTGAAACATAGTACAGCATCAATTTTACATGTGCACGTTAGGATGGAAACTTGTTAATTCAAAATTAACAGTTTTTACACCTCTCTAATTGAAATATATGTAACAATCAATATAATTCAAATAAATAATGACAAGTCCTAGAGATTATAGGAATTTATATAAATTTAATTTGGATAAAAAATAATAAACCAAGGGCTTTTTATTTTTTCCAACTTAAATTTAATTAAAAATTGGACAATTTCTCCAACCTGTCATGAATACATACCACACAGAACCACATTAATATTTTATATCACAAATCTGGAATGACGTTTGGCAATATATTCATTTTTTCGTTGATCAGGACCCAACAATTCAGCCTTATAACATCATCACATACATTAATAAAGGGAGAGCGAGATTATCCACTTGATCAGTTTTCGCCTCGACAAACGAAGACATTGCGATTGCAAAAGTAGGTTTGATAAGATTTGTGCGCGGTACGTACCCTAAAGAAATGGGTTTCAGTTAAAATTTTAAAGTGAAACATCGTGTTAAAGTTTAAAGCGTGTGTCAATACCTATGTGTATAAGTAGTATAACGACAAAAAGCTGTGATAAAAAACATGCAATAGTCCCCTCCTTGGTTTTTCTCGAACCTGTAATTTCAAAATGTCCATTATAACGACATGTATTAAAAATAAAATATGGATAATAAATTTCAATTGATTCGGAAAAAGAAATATACTTTTGAATGGTTGAAGCATGAAAAAACTTAATAAAAAACAACAAAATTTCAACATTTTGTATATTTTCTCAATGTTAAAAATATGTTTTTTATGTAAGGCCTTGTGATGAAAAAGTTTCATGAGAGGGGTTCGAACCCACAACCTTTGGCTCAATTCAGCCGGTTTGAGGCGGCATATTGAGGCGAAGGTCATGGGTTCGAATCCCTCTCATGACACCAACTTTTTCATCTCAACCAAATAAATATATAGAAATAATTAATATGGTCAATTGGACCAACATAAATGGGTTAAAAATATGGTACATATTATGAATAAATTAATTGTTTTATCCCTGATCTTTTCGATATAATTATAATATTAAGGCTGATAATGATCATATCAAGGTAATATATTAAACATTTTTAAAAGAATAATTTCAAAATTAAATTTTTTTTTCCAGAAATAAAATGCATTTGCTTTTAATAGCCCAGGATCACAAAAATGTCATAAAATTGTCAATTTTATTTTAAGAAATACTAATAATGTACAAAATAATAAGGTATACAAAAAATAAATGTTCATGTGTGGTATTTAGTGACCGTTGTTAATTAATGATTATTTGGAAATCGTGAGATGCGGTCTAGTGTGATGTAGGTTAAGAATAACATTTTCTTTAGCGTGCCAATGTTTCGATTTTTATTGAGATCATTTTCAGGGCCTGGGATTTATAAACACTGTTTAAATTATACAAATAGATGTAAGATGTGAAAAAATTAATTTATACAATGATAGAAATTTTAGACTCAAACTATTGAGTACAAATACAATAATGTTCATATAAAAAAAAATCTATTTCTATGCAAACTGGAGTATATTCGCCTTTGTACCGATAAAAGCAGCTATAATATTCAAAGATGATAGAACATCACTTTGTTCAGACATAAAACAAATAATACATTAGAACCATTTTTTGGCGCGAGACTTGTTTTTTTTTTTTTTGTAAGTTAGTTTTTTCAAGGTACGAGGTTTTCAAAGAATTTGTTTACCTGGCCATCTGTTTTTTCCGACCAAGCTGCCACAAATACTAGCTGCGGAATCCCCAATGCCAACTGCAAGAATCCCAGAAAGCAGAGGAAGCAGGTCCGAGTAATTTGGATTTGGATGGATCCAAAGTGGGAAGGAACAGCCAACAAGAAGATATATGGGCGTCAAGGCAAGAGGCCCTTCATCTTTCTCATCGGCGAATTTTAAAAATCCAGACCGAAGGGTTTCACCCAACGGGGGCATTTTGAGAATTCGAATCATCTATTGAGTGAAAATATTAATTGACTTATTTAGAGAAACACTATGGGACGACATGACATACATCCAAAGTGGCAAATATTGCAAAAACTACTCCACTTGCAAGATATATCATACATGGTTTCCAAATCACTGCTGGAACAAATACTAAAATGATGAGGCCATGAAAAATTTTTCTCACAGCAGTCGATGCTTTCTGGTTCGTGTTAATTTGCAACATTACAGCAGCTGCACCTAGTATACAGCAGAACAGCCAAAAAACTACTAACTGGATCTACAAAGCACAAACATTGTAATAACTAAAAAGCATCAGTTGAAAGTAGATTAATTGAAATTACCGCTGTAGTGTCTTCTGTGAACAAATTATAAATCCACACAAGCGGATTTTCTCCGATTGAGAGATACAAAGATGGCAATAGTACAAATGCAAAAACAAACCCAATCAAGCTGTAGAATTTTCCAGGCTGTTCCTTCATATTATGATAATAAGATACAGTGGCTATCACCATTAGGCACAAGTTTCCAAGCTAAAATTAAATATTATAAGCATTCATATAAACGTAACCCTATGACAAAATAGTTGATGTTTAAGTTAAATGCTAAAAAAGTATTTAACCATTTAAATTAACCTGGATCATTGTGGTGGCAACAGAAAAACAGTTCATCTGTGGCTGTACTTCCCTTACTGCAGATGAAAAAATAAATAAGATGAATCCTTGGCAAACCGTTGTGCATTCTCCATAAGTAAAATTTTTTGGGCACAGTTTCATCACTGGCAAAATGGTTTTATGATAAGAGAATATGCTTAAAAACCCAAATAGAATGCTCAAAATTGGCCCTGGAAAGTGATTTCATTTAGTGGTAAAATAGTGGAAAGTGGTTTAATTAATTTAATACACAATTTGTTACTAGAATTTAGAACTGGGAAGTAGTATTTATGCAAAATATGATGTTTATAATTTTTGTCTTTTAAAATTGGAGGAAGCTAATGTGGAGGAAGCTTCAATATGAAAGATTACAACAATCTCTAGCAAACCTGACAGATACTTTTTGATTTACAAAAAAAATTAAATTAAATGTTTAAAAAATTTAAGATTTTTTTTTAAACAAATTTATTTTTAATATGCCTGCCACTCCACCAAGTTCTTTTGACAACAATCTGAAGAGATCCTATCATCGTCAGATCTCGCAAATCAGAAAGCACTTTTGGAGGAATGGAGTAGATAAGCCAAGAAGACATCTCAAATTTCATCATAAGAAATTTCAATATTTCACGATACAGTATTTAAAATTGGTTGTAGATGTAGATGATTAGTGAGGGCGTATTTTATACTGCACCCTTTAAGAGCTATCGTATCCCTCATTCTGTGCTTAAGGCATACTGGTAAGTCCTAGTTCATCAAGGAATTTGATTAGTAGGCCTGGTTTCAGTGGTTGAATTTTTTCTACGGTTACACTGTACATACCAAAGCACTTCTTCTGTGGGCAAGTGTAGCACAACAGTTTGTTAACATGTATTGGTGTTTCCTCTGCTTCTTTACCCACTGGATAGTGGACTCACTGGGTAAGATTATGCCAATCTTCTTCAAATGTCTATTTAGTTTGCAGTGTCCTGTTAAGAATCCTGTTAGGATTTGTAGGGTTTTCCTGCTTCTCTACCTTCTATTACTTCTTTCCTTCCAAAATTGGAATAGGAGGTTCTTGGATTGTTTATGTCCAATGAGTGAGTTCCATTGTTCTCTCATTTTCTTTTTATCTTTCTGTTTGAGGTACTCATTGTCAGTGTGGGTTCCTAAGCCACAAAAGGAAAAGGGTTCGGGTCCTTTCAGAGCAACGGCTATGGTAGAAAATGATTTTATTCATTCTGCTGATGCTGAAGAAATTGTTTTTGTTAAAGGAAGGTAGTGTTCAAAAATCTGTGACATATCATAAGGTTTAAGAAAGAGGTGTGACATTTGACAAACCAATCATTTAGTTTTGATGAAGCTTTGAAGAAGTTAAAATCAGGTAAAAATTTACTAGGTACAAATGGAATCCTGACACCAATAATAACTGACACCGTATAGCAAGTATTTTCTTGCAAGGGTGTGTGTTTTCTTGTTGTCTTCTACTCCCACATGTCCTGGGATCCGGCAGAGGCTGACTTTTTTTAAAAATTGAATAATTAAAATGAAAACATTATTAACTATATGTTTTTATAATTTAATTATTTCTAACACAAAGTATTTAAATAGATAAGGTTTTTAAAGTAAATGTGTTAGTTCAGTTTGAAAACTTATGTGAATAGTAGGACATAGATTGGACAGTACAGGTGTCTGGACCATGAGTGCCGGTACAATTTAAAGTAGAAATTAAAAGTACCTTTTGATGTGAAAATGTACAAAAGTATAGTTGAACTGGTACAGGAAAATATTACAGCTCCAAAGGGAGTTGGCTTCCGATAATAAGCGTTGAACATATCAATGACAGATTGTACTAGGATACCAGTGCAGATACATGCTGCAACTTGGTATTTGAGACTAGATTCGTATTTAATTCCACCAAGGATCACCGCAGAAGGTAGAAGTAGAGAGAGCCAAACACCAGACCCAGCATCTTTCCTGAATGGACAAGATAAATATGTAAAGACTTCTACAAAACATATACAACGTGATTTACCTCGGTTCTATATTATGCTCGGCTAAATTACAACTAATCTGCTTGTTTATGGACGTTAAAAAAGAGTGAGCCATTTGAATTCAGTGGGGAACGTTGGATTTGATGGATGGACAGGTATTTTTGACTTCCTCCTTACATCCCATCTGATGGTACGGATGTCATTTTGCCCGATTTAAGGTCAGATTTGGAAAAAACAGTACCAGTTGGACTTTTGGACTCGGCACTCAGAGTTCAAAGTTTATAAGGTTACTTAACTGTTAAACCGGAATGAACACATTAAACGACCACAGGTTATTTATTTCTCTTGTTGATAGTGTAGTTTCTTTCAAACATTTTCTTTTTAAATAATTGAAATAAATATTTTTTAAACATGACATCTGAATCCAACGTAAAACCCATGAGTTTATCGAAAGGAAATGAATTTGTTGGAACAGGAATTCCTTCACTGGACGCTGTTATAGGTAAATTGTTCTTGTAATACCACGTTTACATTTAACAACGTGCTTTAATAAGTCATATATTTAAAATAATAATAAATACAGATTAATTATAATTAATATTGTTTCACTGTTTTGTTTTCTAGGTGGAGGGTATCCTGTGGGATCACTTGTTCTGATAAGTAAGGTGATCTGTTGGTATTTTAAAAAAAATTTTTGTCAACACTTGTAAACTTATGTGCAGTCTGCAAATAAAATACATCATAAAACATACATAAAATCATAAACACTAATCTGAGTGGGTTTAGATTTGGAGCCTAGCCTGGCCTAGCTGTTGATAGCCTCAACCTCGGTAACAGTACGAATAAGTCTGAAGTCTGACTCTAGAACTAAACATTGCAATCACCACAAAGAGAACGGCCAAAAGTTGGTTTATATTTTTATGTGGAAATTCAGAATCTTAGTGCTGTAGAGATTTGACTTCCTCTTTCCTTTTATTTTCATTATCTGGAGAGAGAAAGCATTTTAAAACTGCAGCAAACTTTTTTTTTCCAATTAAAATACCATAGTTAGTAGTCTTTAGATTAACATCTGATTTATCCTCGAGACAAAATGGTGAAGGCTTTTAACTGATTCTGAAGCGAAACATTCTAAAGGGCTGCTTTGAGCAGCAGTGCAAGGAATCATCACTGCAGTGATCATTATTTCCTAGCCTAAGTGATAAAGTTTTAAAACATTTTTGAGTATCACTATAGACATGTATTTAAAAAAAAAGTTATAATGCTCTATATCAAGAATATTTTAAATTAATGGAGTATAGGACTGAGATTCGATCTCGGACAGACACCCAGGGCTAGTGATTCTTGAGACTTACTGGTAATTTTGTAAATATTCAAAAGTTGAAATAGATAGTGGATTGCAAGAAGTGATAGGCTCAACTCTCTACATGTACGTACGTACGTGTATGTGTCTGTGCAGGTTTGAGCTTATATAAATCAGTAATTAGTTTAAAATAATGTTTTAAAGATAAAATTACCTTTGCTTCAATATCTTTATCTAATTCGATGTTTTCATACGATGTTGTGATCATTTCTTGAGCATTAGTTGCCATTTGTCCTGGATAGTAGAAACTAAATGGAAATGGTATCGCCTTACTATACCATGGTCTAATGACTCCATTACTATTTTTTGTATCTATCCAACTAAAAATTAAAATGGAATAAATAAAATTATGTAGCAATTGGGTTAAAAAAATCACAGTAAAATAGTTTTTGAAATTGTCTGGCA